>NC_053390.1:789830582-790056694 GCF_905171765.1 Bufo bufo | reverse complement strand
TTCTGTGCCTAGGGCTATGTATTTCTGGCTCAAGGAGTTAAAAAATCACATAATGAATAAAGCCCCTAGGGAAGAAATTTTACCCTCTAATCCACTGCTTTTCTGGCTAACGCTTCTGCAGAATCGGCCAGATTGAAGGCTAAAGACGCGGCTCTTTCAAACTCAGCCAGACGAGCGCAAAATTGTGCTCCATCGCCTTTTCAGGGGAAGAATGTCTTCGGCCCTGTACTAGATAAAATTTTTGAAAAAGTGGGCGCTAAAAAAAATGGTTTTCTGGAAGAGAATAAAAGGAAACCTTCTCGTCCCTTCAGTTCGCAGTCCAGACCCTATAGGGGAAAACGGGGCGCTGGAGTTATAAAAAAGGGAGCAAAGGTAGGGGTTTCCTCCTTAATTCCCAAAATGAGAAAAACGAAAAGCAATGACACCGAAGTAGGAGGGAGGAGGCTGAGGTTTTCTCTGACCCAGTGGAAATCTGTAACATCAAATCCCTGGGCTTTAGGCCTCTTTCACACTTGCGTTGTTGGGATCCGGCATGCACTTCCGTTGCCGGAGGTGCCCGCCGGATCCGGAAAAACGCAAGTGTACTGAAAGCATTTGAAGACGGAACCGTCTTCCAAATGCTTTCAGTGTTACTATGGCACCCAGGACGCTATTAAGGTCCTGGTTGCCATAGTAGTAGTGGGGAGCGGGGGAGCGGTATACTTACAGTCCGTGCGGCTCCCGGGGCGCTCCAGAATGACGTCAGAGCGCCCCATGCGCATGGATGACGTGATCCATGCGATCACGTGATCCATGCGCTTGGGGCGCCCTGACGTCACTCTGGAGCGCCCGGGGAGCCGCACGGACGGTAAGTATACTGCTCCCCCGCTCCCCACTACACTTACCATGGCTGTCAGGACTTTAGCGTCCCGGCAGCCATGGTAACCACTCTGAAAAAGCTAAATGTCGGCTCCGGCAATGCGCCGAAACGACGTTTAGCTTAAGGCCGGATCCGGATCAATGCCTTCCAATGGGCATTAATTCCGGATCCGGCCTTGCGGCAAGTGTTCCGGATTTTTGGCCGGAGCAAAAAGCGCAGCATGCTGCGGTATTTTCTCCGGCCAACAAACGTTCCGTACCGGAACTGAAGACATCCTGATGCATCCTGAACGGATTACTCTCCATTCAGAATGCATTAGGATAATCCTGATCAGGATTCTTCCGGCATAGAGCCCCGACGACGGAACTCTATGCCGGAAGACAAGAACGCAGGTGTGAAAGAGCCCTTAGACATCGTGAAGAACGGTTGCAAAATAGCATTTTCCTCAACTCCTCCATGAAGATTTCAGTCCACTTCCCACAGCCCCACCGTTTATCAAAAATATTTAGAGGTGTTTAGACTTAATTTGACGAGGGCTCAATGCATAATTTCCAATTCGCTGCACTTCCTTCCTCAGCACCAAGGATCTTCACAAAGCTGGTTGTAGAGATGTCCTCTAAGACAAGAAGTGGGGATCGACCGATTATCGGAGTTACCGATGTTATCGGCTGATATTCATGATTTTTTTTTAAATTTATTGGCATCTAACCTTGCCGATAATGCGTCCAGCGCGCTATCACAGAACACAAGCGCGCCGCTGTTAGCAGCACAGGGGAGAAGGAGTCGTGCCTTGCTGCCAATGAGAGATGGGGGGGGGGGGGGGGCGACGCACTGTGCCACCAATTATAATTAATGTCTAATACAAATACAGTGCCCAGCCTATATGACCGGAAGCTGCGATCAGCGGCAGTTAACCCTGCCGCACCTGAGGGGTTAACTGCTGCCGCTGATCGCAGCTCCCTGTCAGAGGCAGGGTGCCGGCTATGGGATTCTGTGCCGACACACCCGCCTCCTGTATTAATTTTAATTATCGTTGATGGCACAGTGTGCCCCCAAACGCCTCCCCCCCACCCCCACAGTATTGAGGTCATTGGTGGCAGTGGCCACAAGGTCCCCTCTTCATTGGTGGTGCAGAGGCAGCTTCTGATTGGAGCCCCAGCTGTGTAATCCTGGGGCTCCGATCGGTTACCATGGCAGCCGGGACACTACTGAAGCCCTGGCTGCCATAGTAATCTCCCTGCTGCTGTGTGCACAGAGCCCAGGACAGCAGAGATAGTGTGAGATCCTATTCAACCTAATAGAGCTCTATCAGGGTAAATGGGACAAGGGATGAAAAGATCCCAGGTTCTAGCCCCTAATAGGGGGAATACTTATTAAGTAAAGCTTAAAAGAAACACTAAAATATTATAAATCATCCCCTTTCCCAATTTTACATATGTTTATTTATTGCTTATATATTTTATATCCACTATTGCCACGTCCGAAAGTCCAAACTATTAAAATATATATTTTTAAAAACGCTTTGACTGAAATTTTACTTTTTTTAAATGAAAATGCACAGAATATCAGAATAAGTTATTAGTCTGGAAAGTTCACAGGTTATCGGTATCTGCTCTAAAAAAAAAAAAAAAATTTATCAGTCGACCCCCTAACGAGGACTACTAATCTTCCCATGCTTGGACGATTCCTTTATAATAGGAAACTCCGAATTAGAAGCAATCAGTCAGACTTTGCAATTTTTTGCAAAAAAAATTGCAGACCTGGGTTGGTTGGTAAACATGAGTCTTTCTTGATCCCGTCATCCAACAGGAAGTTTCTAGGAGTAACGTTAGATTCAATATCCCAAACTTCATCTCTCCCACTGGAAAAAAATAGACTATCCGGGAACGAATAAGAGTTCCAATCACAAAACCGGTGCTCTCAGAGGGGCCATGAGCATTCTGGGACTCGTGACCTCATGCATAACGACAGTAGCTTGGGGTCAGCCTCACACCAGAATTGTGCAGACCTGGATTCTAGGCTGTTGGAGCAAAACAATCATCCCTAGACAGAAAGATAATGATTCCTTACAAAGTAAAGTCAGATTTAAATTGGTGGAAGAAAAAGATGCAAGTGGTACAGGTTGGGGAGCAAAAATGGGCCCCCTCAACCTGGCAAAGAAAATGGTCAGAGGAAATAAAAAAAAAAAAATAAATTTAAATCCTCAAACTACAGAGAGCTGGGAGACTCTAACAGTAACTCAAAACCTTTTACGCAGAACGAACATATAAAAATCTTTCAGACAATACTACGGCAGTAGCCTATTTAAAGAGGACCTTTCACTAGAATAAAAAAAATTTAAACTAAGCATACCGACATGTAGAGCGGCGCCCAGGGATCTCCCTGCACTTACTATTATCCCTGGGCGCCGCTCTGTTCTCCCGGTATAAGCTCCGGTATCTTCATATGGTCGGCTCAACTGGGTGGAGCCTGCCGGCGTCTCCTTCTCCCAGGCTGTAGCGCTGGCCAATCGCAGCGCTCAGCTCATAGCCTGAGTTTTTTGTTTTTTTTTTTCTCTCAGGCTATGAGCTGAGTGCTGCGATTGGCCAGCGCTACAGCCTGGGAGAAGGAGACGCCGGCAGGCTCCACCCAGTTGAGCCGACCATATGAAGATACCGGAGCTTATACCGGGAGAACGGAGCGGCGCCCAGGGATAATAGTAAGTGCAGGGAGATCCCTGGGCGCCGCTCTCCATGTCTGTATGCTTAGTTTACACTTTTTATTCTAGTGAAAGGTCCTCTTTAAAACATCAAGAGGATACAAGATCTCCAGACTTTAAATTTTTAGCAGAAAAGATGGCGAAAGGAGAAAAAAAAAAAAGTTCTGACCATTACAGCGGTTCATCTCGGGATCAGAAAATCTAGGGGCGGATTTAAATCAGAAACTTTCTGAAAATTTTGAAAAAAAATTGGGCTGGCGGCAAATGGACCTATTTGACTGAAATAAAAATGCAAAAGTCGAATGCTTTTGTTCCTTAGTTTCCAGAGAAAGGCCTTGGGCACTAGACTTTTTTTTTTTTTTTTTTAATATAAAATGGACATGGGACCTAACATGCTTTTCCTCACTGGACTCTAATTCCCCGAGTCCTACAGGAAATTCTAACAGACCCAGTAACTGTGATATTGATAACCCCCTACTGGCCTAAAAGAAGCTGGTTTTCCATTCTAAAGAAAATGGCTCTGACCGCTCCCCGTCAGGCGGTAGGTTTTGAATACTTGCAGTCCCTCGCCCCCGAACCAGGGGGAGGGCTGAGTGACCGAGAGGGCGAAACCGTACCAAGAAGAGCGTTGGGCATACCGATGATAATAAAAAAAAGAAAACTGCAGGAAAAAGGTTACCTCTGCTATTTACCAAAAAAAAATCTGGAAAAGGTAGTGTAGATGTTTGGGAGATAATTCTCCAAGTATGTCCTCCCCATGTATTCAGAAAATGTTGGATTCTCTTAAAGGACTACACCTTAAACTTGGGCCAAGTACCCTAAAAGTCCACATTTCTGCCCTGTGGGCATTCTATGATAGTAACCTAGCAGATCATAGATGGGTGACATGTTTCATGAGAGCAACATCCAGACTTGGACCATCATTAACTCCTAAAGTTCCTCAGGAGGATTAAAACTTTGTCTTAAAGGGGTCAACAAGATCACCTTTGGCTCCTATACTGGACATTTCCATTAATCATCTCTCCTTTAAAGCGTCCTTCTTAATAGCCATAACATCTTCTAGACGTCTGGGGGAAATACAGGCCCTCTCATGCAGAGAACCTTTATCTTTCAATATTTCCTGACGGGATACTGCTAAAATTAGACTCGGGGTTCCTTCCAAAGGTAGTCTCTGACTTCTATCGGGCCCAAGAAATTGTTTTGCCGTCATTTTATAGTGACCTGCAAAACCCTACAGAAGGACAATTCCATCTCTTAGACGTAAGGGAATCTATCATCCACTACCTGGAAGCCACTAAGATCTTTAGGAAAGATGACAATCTGTTGATTTAGTTCACAGGTCACAATAAAAGGAGGAAGCTTTCCAGAGTTTGCTGGATTAAAACTACCATATCCCGCTGCTACGCTCTAATGGGTCTTGCATGTCCTACGAAAATAAAAGCCCATTCCACCACAGCGATGGCGGCTTCTTGATAGATCATCAGCATCTGACCGGCAGGGGTCTGACAAATGGTACCCTCGCCGATCAGCTGTTTGAGAAGGCAGCGGTGCTCCAGCAGCGCCGCGGCCTTCTCAAACAGCTGATCGGCGAGGGTACCATTTGTCAGACCTCTGCCGGTCAGATGCTGATGATCTATCCAGAGGATAGATCATCAGTTAAAATAAACTGCAGAACCCCTTTTAACTATACCGATAATAAGTATGAAGTAATGCGGAAAAAAAAAAAAACATTCTTCTTTTGGGTTTATATACCCTTTTTTTTTTTTTTTTTTTTTTTTTGTTAAAAATGTGAAGGCACCCACTTGGGTAATTGGTAAACACTGGAGGGAGAGAGTGGGTGGTGGCTTTTAATCTCTATCTCTGTGTTCCTGCCCTACAGAGGTCAAGGAGTCAATCTCATGTGTAAGGCTACTGTCACACTGGCGTTTTGGCTTTCCGTTTGAGAGATCCGTTCAGGGCTCAGCGGTCCAGTTTTGCCCTAATGCATTCTGAATGAAAAAGGATCCACTCGGAATACATCAGTTTGCCTCCGATCAGTCTCCAGTCCGCTCTGGAGGCGAACACCATAACACTGCCTGTAGCGTTTTTCTGTCCGCCATGTGGTGCGGAGCCGTCCTGACACACAATGTAAGTCAATGGGGACGGATCAGTTTTCTCTGGCACAATAGAAAACTGATCCATCCTACATTGACTTTCAATGAAGTTCATGACTGATCCGACTTGGCCATGTTAGATAATACAAACGGTTCCGTTCATGACGGATGCATGCGGTTGTATTATTGTAATCCGTTTTTGCAGATCCATGACGGATCCGCCCAAAACGCGAGTGTGAAAGTAGCCTAAGTCGTCATGGTGGATTCAAGGAAACAGAATTACCGGTAAGTCTAATTCCAGTGTCTCAGTGTAAAGCTATAGTACATGGAGTATGATATGTAGATGCTAGGACACGGCTTTGCCCTATCAAGGGGAGGGGGAGTGTGCAGAGCACAGGGGGTGTGACAAAGTGGTGCTCCAAGAATTCAGCCCCCCTCCTGGTGCTCCAATTTCAAATTTGCATATGAATAAAAACATTTCTACAGCTATTTAGCATACAGACAAAAGAAAGGTATTGTTTTATTCAGTACTACCAGGTATGTCTGGTTTAATAGGGTTGATGCAGATGACTGTCATTTTGAAGGGAATGAAACAATATTTGCATTAAACCAAATGATGCAAGAAGAGACCTTTTCACTTGACATGGGTGACTGGGCAGAGATCTGATTCTCTGAGGCCTAAATTCTTCTCCTGGATTTACGGGAAGGTCGGTGTGATGAGAAATCCTACCATGTCTTGGGATGACTGACGGCCTCTCACTTCTGTATTCTAGTACCGTAAAGCCGCCCAGCACAGCTGAATCGGATCCCAAGGCTTCCAGTCCAGAAGATGTCGCCCAGGAAATCAAGGTGAGAAGTTTTCCTTTCTGATTTTTCACTGTCATCGGTTTAGTTTGTCCAGTTGGGAATTTTGCTATTGAGGGCCTTCCTCAGTATAGGCCATCGATTTTATCTGATTGGCAGGGGTCTGACACTCGGCAGCCCTGCCGATCGGTGGTTACCTTGCCGCTGGAAGTTGGCGCCAGCTCTACACAGCAGTGCTGCTCCCTCCTATTGAAGTAAACTGGAGCAGCACTGCAGTAACTTAATCCATTCACTTACACAGGTGACAGAGTGCCGCAAAGTAAGAGCGGATCGGCAGGGTTTCAGATCTGATATTGATTGCCTGTCCTGTAGATTTGCCAGCAGCAGATGTCGGATCGTGAGAAATTCAGGGTTTTGCTGAGTTTTCGACGCATTTTAACTGCTCAAAAAAACCTGGCAAAAGTCTGCAGTGAAGTGTAAAACTTTCTTGGTTTGTGGCATTTCTCAAAATGCAGCCCTCTGGATATGGCGTCCTTCTCTGGCCTCCAAATGGAGCCCATTGGCTTCCATTGTTCATGATTCTTCTAATTGTTTTACATAAAGTCCTTCTTGTTCCGGTGCAATGCCACCCCGGACTCCCATTGGTCTGTGCGCCAGTGACAAGACCGCAGCTTCCAGTTCCTGGCAGCAAATAGTGGTGGTGTTGATGCCACTGTCGTTACAGTGAGCCAGCATCCGTGTGTAGTTACTCCATGGCATTTCATACTACCTTTTTGGTATATTTTGAAATCGTGTGGTTGGAAAACACTTTTTAGGACCTGAAATGGCCTGAGCATAGGAAGGCAATGGACCTGCGGCAAATGGCCTGCCCTTTGATTTCAATGGTAGTCTTATAGTTATTTTCGGGGGTTGTCTGTACCTTCCTTCAGAGATGATGGCTGATCTTAGGGTGGGCAGGTGTTGTGTTTTATTTTTTGCATTCCCAGTAATAGACTCCATATTGGGTACCCCAAAGGAACCTTGACAAACTCTTTTTTAAAGGGGGTATTCTGGCTATTTTAAGGTCTCTATCCACATAATTGGGTATAACTATTAGAATGGTGGGGGTCCTTTTGCTATGACCCCCATCAGTCACATGAATATGGGCCACTTCAGCCCTCAAAATGAATGGGGTGGTCATTCTGGCATGTCTGCAGCTGCTCCATTCATTTCTACAGGAGTTCTGAAGATGGGTGAGTACTCCTTTATCTCCAGAACTCCCGTAGAAATGGAGCATGCCTGACCACCCACTCTGCTTATTTTGGCAGGGCTCCACTAAGTACAGGTAGTGACCATGGGGGTCCCAGCGATAGGACCACTATCTATTTTTGGAATACCCCTTTCAGACTAGCGAGTAACACACATTGGACTCGCAGCATGAGTATGCGGCAACTCCCGTCCTGACTTCCCAGCACTGCTGGGGTTGCATAGCATTATATTAATTTATAATGCTATGTAACCCTTTTGAGGGTCTGAAATGTATTGGATAACACTGACCTAATGCTGTCACTGTTACCCAGTACATTCCAGACCTGTAAGGGTTTCATAGCATTATAAATTTAATATAATGCTATGCAACCTCGGCAGTGCTGGGAAGTCAGGATGGACATTGCCGCCTACTCGTGCTGCAAGTCCGGAGTGTGGAAATCGCTTGTCTGAAAGGGGCCTTAAGCTGGTAACCCAGTGTGATTGCCATGGTAGTCTTGTCTGCTGGTCGCGTTCTCCTTCACTTGATGTCTGGGTCCTAATGTCGTCCCGTGTTCTCTTCTCAGGATGACAGTATTGTGAAGACTGAGGAAATGACTACTTCACTGACTGCATATAAATCCCTAGACAAGTTTGAAATCCCAGTATGTAACAGGCTGCCCAGTGATTTTGAATTGCTGGATTTTGATTTCAACACCACTCTACAGACAGACTTCAGACCGGCGGATGAGTTTGACTTCAAGCCTGCTACGGAGTGTAAGGAGACTCGGTTGGTCATTTGACTTGAACGTTCCTGCTGCTTATTTGACGTCTTGGGGTAACTGGTCTGTCGTCTTCATTGTCTTGTAGTGTTTGGCCAACCGACAGAAGTCGACTACTTGGAGAACTTCGGCTCCTCTTCAGTAAGTAGTCTTTACTGGATCTTGTCACGTTTTGGTTCCTTTGTCACTGAATTATTTGCGTCCTGTCTATTGTTTGGCCGCCATGACATCTGGAACTTACCTCCGCTTTTCTTTGTTTTTGTTTTTTTAGTTCAAAGAATCTGCTCTCCGAAAGCAGTCCCTTTACCTAAAATTTGATCCTCTGCTGAGAGAGTCACCCAAGAAGTCTGCTCCAGCGAGCACGGACCCAGTGCGTGACGTACCACTGCGGAGCAGGTAGGGGGTGTACCAGATGGCGATCGCTGCCTGTAATGTGACACTGTAAATTTTACGTTATTTTATTCTTTTAGGTCAGATTTCTTTGGATCTTTACCTCAACCATCGTTTCCTGCGATTCGGTGCCTTGAAAATGAGGAAAAACCTAAAGGACTGGATCTCCTGGGGACTTTTACAGTGTCTGTAAGTAATGTGCTGACACATCACTCTTACGTTGCCTGCGGGGGGGTGACAGACATCAATCAGTGTGTGGCTCCAGTCGTAACAACCCCGTTAAACAAGTTTCTTACTGACTTTAAAGGGGTATTTCATTTTGAGCAACTAGCATATTCGTTGTGCCCTAAAGTTATGTAAGTTTGTAAGACGCTTGCTGTAAAAATGCATTTATTTTTTACCATCTCTGCTTGCTGTCATTCAGTAGGAACATCAATCTACAGGGAGTTAAAAAATAAAAATAAAATCCACCCTATGAGATGGACATGCAAGTTCTGGAAAGTTGACACCTAAGTGTTCATAGGATTTTTTTTGGAGGTTAACAAGGTTCCTAATGAATGACTGCAAGCAGAGATCTTGCAATTACTGTAATAGTATATTGGAAAACATTTTATTATCCAAAGAATAATATGTGACCGCTCTGATGCCCTTGAAAGCTGCTACTTTTTAAGGGGGCGGGGGGGGAGATGTTGGACCAGCCTTTGATGTCCTTATGACTGTCTGAGGAGAGTTAAAGGGATTCTGCAGTTCGTTTAAACTGATCTATCCTCTGGGTAGATCATCAGCATCTGACCGGCGGGTGTCCGACACCCGGGACCCCCTGCCGATCTGCTGTGTGAGAACGCAGCGGCACTGGCAGTAGCGCCGCAGCCTTCTCACTGTTTACCGCTGGCCCAGTGACATCACGACTTGTATTACTGGCCTGGGCGCGGCTAAGCTCTGTTCACCTGACTGGTCAAACTGCAGAACCACTTAACATTTTATACATTCTTTTACAAAGTTTTACAACAAACCATACACATCCATTGTTCTACTTCTGCTCCTGTAGCCAACCACGGCCCTCAGCGGTTTACATCTGAGAATAGTGATTGGCTGCGGTTTGTAAACCAACGTTGATGAGAGCACCGGAGGAGTGCTGGAGAAACGGGCGACTACAGTTGTTGTTAGGTTGCATGTGTTGTCTTGAGAGTTTTAATTATGTGAGAACCCTTTTTTTTTTTTTTTTTTTTTTTTTTCTCTTAGACATTTATAGCGTATCCAGATCGCTAGGTGCGGAGGTGGGATCCACATCTCTGTGGATATCTGAGTGGCACGTGAATAGAGGAGGCTGCAGCACTCGCTTCTGTGGGAGACGTGGAGACCTCTCCGTTCAGTCTCTGCCTGTATGTTTTAGCCTCTTCACTTGACAGAGGTTGATGGGGTTCCCTGTAATGTGGATTGTTCCAGCGACTGGATCCTCATTGGTCTGCAGATCAGGGAACACCCTTTACCATTGCTAGCTAGTCAGGTAGATGCTACATTCAGGCAAAGAATGAATGGAGAGGTTTACCTGATTCCTACAAAAGCGAATGGAAAGGGCTGCAACCATTTTTTTCCATTTGTTCTCTGTGCATGAGGCAGCTGCGTCACCGGGAGACCCTCTTTTTACAGACAGGTGCTGGTTCCAACTCTGGGACTTTCACCTATCAAACGTTTATGGCATTTCCTTTGGGTACGCCATAAATGTCTTAAATGGGAATATCCCTTTTTAAATATGTTCTCATTGAAAAAAATATATATTTTTCATTAGACCTCAGGTCAGACCCCCCAATGTTGAGCGGCGGCGTCCTGCTCTGGAAGCCGCCGCTCCTCACTTCTAGCGCAATCTTCCTCCTGCCGTCGGCTGTGCTGTGACCTGACGCGCAAAGCGTAAGATCGCAGAGCGCCCTCGCGCTGTGCACAGCCAAGGACCAGGAAGCAGCGAGTACAGAGCCTTCACCGCTTTCCAGTCACGATTAGTATTCACCCCATAAGACGCAGGAACGTTTTCACCCCCACAAAAAATAGAGTATCTTCCTGACCTCTGCTGTAAATCATGACTGCTATTTTATGGCATGGTCACACGACATCATCCCATGGAAGGCTCGCTTCACCTACTCATCCATTCAATAGTGAGCGCTCCCGGCTTTCATTTTACTGTGCAGACGCTCTGGACTTGTCATGCGCAGACTGTCATCCACTTCCGCTTGCCCCTGCTCCATCAAGTGTTATTACTTGTACTGCGCAGATGCAGGAGGAAGTGTTCTGCGCATGCCCAATCTAATAATGCTCTGCTTCCAGTCCGTTGCGTTTTAGGCAGCGGATACGGCGAACAATAGGGAGGCAACGCAGTGAAAACTAGGACCAGACTCTGTGTAGAGCAAGAGAAGGTTGGGCATGTGAAGAACATTTCTTCCTCCTGCGCAATACAAGTAACGCTTGATGGGACAGGAGCAAGCGGAGGGGGATGACGGTCTGCGCAGGACGAGTGCAGCAGATGATGCGACCACAAACCAGCAGCAAAGCAAGGGTCAGGAAGAAGGGTGACAAAGCATACCGTAAGGGTAAAATGTCGTAAGTGTCCTGCCCCCTTAACAGGGTGTGGATGTGATAATTATAAAACCCCATCCACCTGTGTGCAGCATGCTACCTGACCACACGGGAGGCAGCCGGTGAGCCAGCCTCCGTCTGTAGCGCTGCCTCTTCCTCTCCAGTTACCATAGCAGAGTTGTTTAGGTGCAGCACTCTCCGTGGTATCCAGTTACAAGCACAGCCGGCTAAATACAATCCTCTTCTTCCACAGGACAGCGCTCCCTTAATTCCAGACCCCGCAAGCCTTGTGCCGACTCCTGACCCCTTCCTGCTGCCGTCTGATGTGGGGGCAATCGTCGAAGTGCTTAAATACAGCCAAAAGGACATGGACGCAGCTATAGAGCAAGTCCGGCTGGAGGTGAGCGACCACGGGTGACTTGCAGCTGAGCTCTGTCCTGTATATTCTGGAAGAGGCAGCCAGATCAGATTTTATATATATTTTTTTTTCTTTAATGTGTTTTTTTTTTTTATTGTGCATTTTCCTCCTATCATGTTTTATAGCAAAGAGTTCAAAAACTGCACAGAATTTTTGGATTACAATGGCTTTTTTTTTTGCAGAAACTATATGTATCTATACAACAGTTTTGATTTTGTAAACTGACGGAGGGGTCTTGTGTTTTGTTTGTGTAAAATAAAAAATTGCATTTAAATCTATTCCTTTAAGTTGACACCTGGGTCATGCCGGTTTATTAAGACACTTGTAAGGGTAGAGAGCCTTCTGGAAAACTGCAAAAAGGGGTTGCCTAGGATAGGGCAGATACGCTGGATATTTTTTTTAACAAAACGGCGCCACCACTGTCCTCAGGTCGTGTCTGGTATTGCAGCTTTTACCTTCAAGTGAATGTAATGAGCTGAGCTGCAGTACCACACACAACCTGTGGACAAGTGTGGCGTGGTTCTTTGAACAAGACAGCTTTGTTTCTAGTCCTCAGCAACCTTCCTGTGGGACCAAGATCGCCAGGCTGTGTATGAGGCAGTTTTCGTCTGTCCCATAGAAGTGAATGGAAATCTGGTCACACAGGGAACTTTGCTATCCCCATTCTGATGATTGGTAGGGGTTGCAGCGGTCCCCTCAGTACATTTATCACCTATTCTGTGGGTAAGTGATTGTGCCTCCTTTACTGGCTTGATTCATTTTTCCATCACATTATACACTGCTCGTTGGGTTATGACCACCCTGCAATCCCGCAGTGGTGGCCGTATTGCACATTATAGGAGAAGGTGCCGCCCTTTCTGGTGGCTGGGAGCACACATGCGCAGCAGCTCATGTCCCGGCCGCTTTGTATCTGCGCAGTAGCGGTGGTCATAACCCCCTGGATACAAGCAGTGTATAATGTGTTGGGGGGGAAAAATGAATCAAGCCAGCCAAGGAGGCAATATGGACAATCACATTACATTAGTAAGTGCCATGTATTGGCTTTCTCGACATAAATGCTTTTTGCCGAAGTGACGCAACCTCTCAAATTATTGTGCTGCAGACACAACCCCGTTCAGATTTTCAATTGCAGGAATGGCAACAAATCTGTGTGAACGTAGCCTCATCAGTTCACGTATAGATTACTATGGACTTGCAGTGTCTGTATATGTAAACCTGTGCGTGGAATGCCTTTCTGTACAGAGAGTGCAGAATTATTAGGCAAGTTGTATTTTTGAGGATTAATTTTATTATTGAACAACAACCATGTTCTCAATGAACCCAAAAAACTCATTAATATCAAAGCTGAATATTTTTGGAAGTAGTTTTTAGTTTGTTTTTAGTTTTAGCTATTTTAGGGGGATATCTGTGTGTGCAGGTGACTATTACTGTGCATAATTATTAGGCAACTAAACAAATATATACCCATTTCAATTATTTATTTTTACCAGTAAAACCAATATACCATTTCAACATTCACAAATATACATTTCTGACATTTAAAAATAAAACAAAAACAAATCAGTGACCAATATAGCCACCTTTCTTTGCAAGGACACTCAAAAGCCTGCCATCCATGGATTCTGTCAGTGTTTTGATCTGTTCACCATCAACATTGCGTGCAGCAGCAACCACAGCCTCCCAGACACTGTTAAGAGAGGTGTACTGTTTTCCCTCCTTGTAAATCTCACATTTGATGATGGACTACAGGTTCTCAATGGGGTTCAGATCAGGTGAACAAGGAGGCCATGTCATTAGATTTTCTTCTTTTATACCCTTTCTTGCCAGCCACGCTGTGGAGTACTTGGACGCGTGTGATGGAGCATTGTCCTGCATGAAAATCATGTTTTTCTTGAAGGATGCAGACTTCTTCCTGTACCACTGCTTGAAGAAGGTGTCTTCCAGAAACTGGCAGTAGGACTGGGAGTTGAGCTTGACTCCATCCTCAACCTGAAAAGGCCCCACAAGCTCATCTTTGATGATACCAGCCCAAACCAGTACTCCACCTCCACCTTGCTGGCGTCTGAGTCGGACTGGAGCTCTCTGCCCTTTACCAATCCAGCCACGGGCCCATCCATCTGGCCCATCAAGACTCACTCTCATTTCATCAGTCCATAAAACCTTAGAAAAATTAGTCTTGAGATATTTCTTGGCCCAGTCTTGACGTTTCAGCTTGTGTGTCTTGTTCAGTGGTGGTCGTCTTTCAGCCTTTCTTACCTTGGCTATGTCTCTGAGTATTGCACACCTTGTGCTTTTGGGCACTC
This sequence comes from Bufo bufo, assembly GCF_905171765.1. Lineage (NCBI taxonomy): Eukaryota > Metazoa > Chordata > Amphibia > Anura > Bufonidae > Bufo > Bufo bufo. The sequence continues at coordinate 790,042,555 of NC_053390.1, read as the reverse complement.
CAGTGATGTTGCAGCTCTGAAATATGGCCAAACTGGTGGCAAGTGGCATCTTGGCAGCTGCACGCTTGACTTTTCTCAGTTCATGGGCAGTTATTTTGCACCTTGGTTTTTCCACACGCTTCTTGCGACCCTGTTGACTATTTTGAATGAAACGCTTGATTGTTCGATGATCACGCTTCAGAAGCTTTGCAATTTTAAGAGTGCTGCATCCCTCTGCAAGATATCTCACTATTTTTGACTTTTCTGAGCCTGTCAAGTCCTTCTTTTGACCCATTTTGCCAAAGGAAAGGAAGTTGCCTAATAATTATGCACACCTAATATAGGGTGTTGATGTCATTAGACCACACCCCTTCTCATTACAGAGATGCACATCACCTAATATGCTTAATTGGTAGTAGGCTTTCGAGCCTATACAGCTTGGAGTAAGACAACATGCATAAAGAGGATGATGTGGTCAAAATACTCATTTGCCTAATAATTCTGCACGCAGTGTATAGCCGGGAGGTTCTGGTCCCATACACGGGAGCGTCTCCTGGCATGCAATGTTGGCTACAATACTCGCTCTGCGTATTTACCGACTGTATCATTTTCTTCCCACTAATTTAGGTACGAGAAAAAGAGCTGGAGGTTTTGGAGTGGAAAAATAAACATGAGAAGCTTTACTTGGAATATATCGAAATGGGGTAAGTTTGGGATAAGGAGGACTAACGGGAATTGTCTGAGAATGTACATCTGATTCAGCCTATAGAAGCTTCTGAGTGAATAAAGGGGGCCACCGAACCTAAAGGGAAAGTTCACACAGGGTGCTTTATTTTATTTTTTGTTCTGAACGAAATTCCCCCTGTGGGTTTCACTCGTTGCAACAGGTGGGGTGTGCTGTGGATTTTCAGATATACTGATAATGGCAGGACGCACGCATCTCTAAGGGACTTTCAGATATCCCTGTACAAGCGCTTTGTCTCCAGCAGTACCATAGCTTGGAAAGTAGAGGCAGACCTGCATGTCATCCCCGGAAGAGTACACGGCAAAACATGTAGGGATGCAGGATTAATGGTTTTAGTTCAGGGATAGTCAGGCAGGGACCCACGAGTGGGAAATTGCAATCGGACAGTACAAGATTTGGTGCTCGTTTGACACAAAGGGTGTCTTATCCCTTGATAAGTCTGATACAGAGACGTATATTATAACAAGTACAAGTTTGATCCCGAATCCTGACCTCCCTGAGGAATTCTAATTTTATGAGTTCCAGAGTGATAAGTGTGTTATAAAGATGTTGTTTTATGTCTAGGATGCAATAGTTACGCTTAGGTCAAACGGACCAATTAACCCGTCAGTAGTAATAAATCCAGCGTCGCAACCTCCTGAGGGGTCACTTGTTTGTTGTTAATAGTGTGCATGTCTGTCACCGTTCAAACAGACAAAGGCCATTGTTCTTGTGAACAGCGAGGGTCCTGCTGCCGGGGCGCACACTGGGTCAGACACTTGTGGCAAACTCTATAAAGGTTGGAATGTGTATAAAGTTATAGAAGCCCAGTTACCTAGTCCCCACCACCGAGGGGTCCCGTCCCTGCTGCTTCCAGTCCCCTCTGGACCATATCTGCTCCTCTGCTGTCACGTGCACCTGGCAGTAAGGACCATTTATTAAGCTGTTTGCCGGCATCAGATGAGCCACAATTTAGGAGGAGTGCAGTATTCAATAATTATGGGGCATTAATTAATGAAAGGGGTATTCACAGCTCAGACAATAGGGGCATATCACTAGGATATGCCCCCATTGTCTGATAGGTGCGGGTCCTACTGCTGGGACTCACACCTATAGCAAGAACGGAGCGGGGAGAGCTGTTGCTCAGGTTCCTATTCATTTCTATGGGGCCAAGCGCTCAGCTATTTTTGGCAGCCCCATAGAAATGAATGGAGGGCGGCTGCGCATGCACAGTGCGCCCTCCTTCACTTGCGGGACCCCGTTCTCGATTATAGGTGTGGGTCTCAGTGGTGGGACCCGCACCGATCAGACAATGGGGCCCTATCCTAGCGATATGCCCCCATTGTCTGTCTGAGATGGCAAAACTCCTTTAAGTGACATCCATGCTAGCTCAAGTAGGTTTTGTTACTCTTCTGGCAATTTCTAATAAATGTGAAGAGGTGAGAATTAAAAGGCGAGGAGGAAGTAGTAAGCAAATTTTTGTAAATGTCCTGTTTTATTGCTGCCACTATTCTGGTCCAGGCGTTTTATATAGGGGGATGTTTAATTGATGGATTTCTCTGCAGTGCCATCGCAGAAGAAACTATTGGTTAGCACTGGTGCCTTGCAGCGCTGGGGTCCTGGGTTCAAATCCGACCAAGGACAACATCTGCATGGAGTTTGTATGTTCTCCCTGTTTTTTGCCTGGGTTTCTTCCGGTTTCTTTTTTTTTTTTTTTTTCTTCCACACTCCACATACTTATGGGTAACGCAGATTGTGAACCCCATTGTGGACAGTGTCTGTAAAGCGGAATATGTCAGTGCTATATAAATGCTTAAAATAAATTGCACAGTGCCCATTCATATCAATGGGTTTGCTGTGTAATGCAGGGCAGTATCTTCAGAGAGACCCGCTTTGGAACAGCTCTGCTCTCAGATCAAGGGCTGTCCCCGTTGGTAAAGAAGCGCCCACCTGCCGCTAGATTGACTGGACTGGACTTCGATACTAGCTCTGACCATTTCCTGCCTGCGCTGCTGCTCCAATTAGCAGAGCAAGGGCAGAAGGCCCTGCTTCAGAGCAGGCGCTCCCTACCCGGAAGTAACGGTGGCCAGGTCGGTCTAGGAGCAAGCAACCTCACACTGCAGGGCTGGCTCCATGTGCGGTTTTATTCTTGTATGTGTATAAGCGGTAATCGCTGCCTCCTTAACCGTTTTGCTTTCTCAAATTTCAGGAAAATTATTGCAGAGTTTGAGAGCACCATCACACAAATACTGGGTAAGTATATAGAAGTATATGATGAATTCTCCCCTCTTTGTGCAGCAGTGTAAGCTCTTCTGTAATATTATTTTGGGATGGACCACGGTTTCTCCATCTCTTTAGAACTGGCGTAACCCCAGGGTCCAGACCCCCACCATAAATGGTCTTGTAGATGGTCCATCAGTTGAATGAAAACCCTGGGCCACCCCCTTTAGTGGAGTCCAGTTGCATGTTTCCCTGTGCCATCTGATGGGATGCTGTGGCCCCTGGAGCTGGAGAGCGTGGCGCCTGGAGGAGATTGTATTATTGCAGTACTCCCTACTAGTTATTCCTTTGAGGTCTTATACATCCTGTAGCTTTAGAGAAGCTTTAACCAGTTAATGTCTTGTCTCTTCTAAAGAGGATTCACAAAGACAGAAGGAACTGGGCAAATTAGAGCTGCAGAAAGTGATCCATGAGAAGCAGCAGGTGCAGGTGGACCTTAACTCTATGGAGCAATCCTTCTCCGATCTCTTCAAAAGGTTTGAAAAGCAGAAGGACATACTGGATGGATATCGCAAGGTAAGGAGGAGCTGTAGTTGTGGCTAGGTAATCGTTAACATGAATTGCTGGTTACTTTCTCTCCACTCACCCCCAAGAGACAATGGGCTTCCAATGTAAAATGATTGCAGCAAGTAAGGCTACTTTCACACTCGTGTTTGGTGCGCATCCGTTAAGATAAGGCTACTTTCACACTGCGTTATTCTTTTCCGGCATTAAGTTCCGTCCTAGGGGCTCAATAACAGAAAAGAACTGATCAGTTTTATCCTAATGCATTCTGAATGGAGAGCAATCCGATCAGGATGTCTTCAGTTCAGTCTTTTTGACTGACCAGGCAAAAGATTAAACCGCAGCATGCTACGGTTTTATCTCCAGCCCAAAAAACTGAAGACTTGCCTGAACGCCGGATCCGGCATTTTTTTTTCCATAGGAATGTATTGGTGCTGGATCCGGCATTCAAATTACCGGAATGCCAGATCCGTCCTTCCAGTATGCGCAGCCTGTTTTAAAATGTGAAGAAAAATAATAATGCAGATTCGTTTGTCCGTATGAAAAATGGACAGTCGGATCCGTTCTTGCAATGCATTTTTAAGACTGATCAGCATCCTGATCAGTCTTAAAATGAAATCAGGTGGCATATGTTTTGCTGGATCCGGCAGGCGGTTACGGCGACGGAACTGCCTGCCGGATTCCTCTGCCGCAAGTGTGAAAGTACTCTAAGGCTCCATTCACGCGTCCGTGGTGTGTGGCGGATCCACCACACACCCGCCCGGCACCCCCATAGAAATGCCTATTCTTGTCCGCAAGTTGCGGACAAGAATAGGACATGTTCTATCTTTTGCGGAGCTGCCAACTCTAAAATCGGGGCCGCGCTCCGCAATTGCGGCTGCAGACAGCACACACTGTGCTGTCCGCATCCATCCATGCAGAACGGATGCGGACCTATTTTGTGGACGTGTGAATGGAGCCTAATACAACAGTCTGCATCCGTTCAGAACAGATCCGTTTGTTTTCTTTAACATAGCCAAGACGGATCCGTTTTCTATTGTGCCAGATTGTGTCATAGAAATCGGATCCGTCCCCACTGACTTGCATTGTGTCCCAGGATGGATCTGTTTGGCTCAGTTTCGTCAGACTGACACGAACGCTACAGGCAGCGTTGTGGTGTCCACCTCCAAAGCAGAATGGAGACGGATCGGAGGCAAACTGATGCATTCTGAGTGGATCCATTCAGGATGCATTAGGGCAAAACTGATCTGTTTTGGACGCTTGTGAGATCTCCTGTTTTCTCCATTTTAGAATGAAGAGGCTTTGAAGAAATGCGTTGAAGATTATCTTGTAAGGATAAAGAGAGAGGAGCAGCGTTATCAGGCCCTTAAGGCCCATGCGGAGGAGAAGCTGAACTGGTATGTTCCATCAGCCTAAAATCTGGCCAGCTTTCGTCACACTTTCACATTTGTCTGTATAATAGATTTATAGTTTTTACTGTAGTCGGATATGATTGTGATCTTGCATCCATGATCGGAGTCTGTTTTTCACCCTTGTTCCTGATTATCAAAGGGCTAACGAAGAGATTGCTCAAGTACGAAACAAAGCCAAATCGGAAGTGACCGCGCTACAGGCCACGTTACGTAAAGAGCAGATGAAGACACAGTCACTAGAACGCAACCTAGAACAAAAGGTCAGTCGTTTCTGGGGTTGTAAGTTATAGCATGTCTCGGATTACAAAAATCTCTAGTGATCTAGACCAAATGCAGATGTTCTGAAACGGTGGAGACGCAGTTTTAGGCTTTAATCTATAACTTGACACTTGTATTCTGGTTACTGCTGGTCATGGCGCCCTCTACTGGTCATATTTGGACAATGCAGCTTTGCAGGAATTTGTGGTAGTGCACAACCTTCTGCTCTTCAGCAGGTAAACTACAAGTTGCCAGATGAAATAAATGCAGCAGTCTGCCATGACATGCTGGGACTCGCAGGAGAGGGTACTGGAGAGGTCTCCCCTATCTGCTGTGATTGGTTCTAATTAAAGGGGTTTTTGCGGTGAGGCATGGCGTCCTTTTTGTGCACCCACAAGCACCACAGTTGCCCTTCCCAAAAGTGTTTTTCGCACTCTGTACATTTATGGCATATCCTTATTCCTTAACCCTTCTTCTTCTGGGGCTCCACCTAGGGCTGCAGTAAACGATTATTTTAGTAATGGAGTATTCTATCGATTTTTTTTATTTTTTTACAATTAATCTGGTAATAAGAAAAAATGAATTAATAGACTGGTTTCCTTTATATTAACTCATAAGGCCCCCTGCCATTAGTTCCCAACACCCTTCGTTCCCCCCAGTGTTATCAGCCCAAGTGCATCTGTTCCCCCCCCCCCCCCCCCCCCCTTCCCAGAGCCATCAGCTCCACTATCCCCCAGTGCCATTAGCTCTTCCCTGCCCTGCTCCTCCTGACACCCGGATTGCACAGAGTCATTGGTTGCTATGATGCTGTGCACTCTGGGTGCCCGGCCTTAGTTGCGCCGCCACCCCCCTGGGTTTCACCAACTTGCCTTTCCAGCATGGGCGCCGCCACTCCATCGTTCCACGCTGCTCTGCGCCTGACGTCACACAGCGCGTCCGGTTACAGCGTGCGTACATCAGGAGGTCAGTGCAGTGCGGGGACCATGGACGTGCTGTGTAGTGTCCGGAGGAAAGGTGAGTATTCCAAACGGAGCAGGAGTAATAGCAAGCACTTCCAGGGCTCCAGATGGCGACCAAAACGGTCACCAATGCGCCTTAAAATTTGCAGATGGCGACAAGACTTTTTAGTCTTGTCGCAATTTGCGACTGTACCGCCGCGCTCCTGCGCAGCCTAAGTTCTCTTCAGTAGCACAGTGGCGAAGGAAGGAGTCCCTCCCTCTCCACTGTGACGCGGCCGCCACTACCACCAATGGGGAGATAGCAGGGGAGGAGCTGTCGCCACTGCGCCACCAATGAATGTAAAACATAAGTATAGCCAGCGGTATCACAGACCCGGCACCCGGCCTCAATAACGGGGCATGCCCTGTTATTGAGGCCGGGTGCCGGGTCTGTTATACCGCTGCAGACAATTGTATAAAGGAGTTAGAGGGCCTTTCGTCGGTCCAAAGAATATGAACTTAGTAGCAGGCTGCATAGAGCGGCGCCCAGGGATCTAAGTGCACTTACTATTATTCCTGGGCGCCGCTCCGTTCGTCCGCTGTGGCCCCCGGTATTTTCAACATTCGGAGCAAGGAGGAGGAGACGCCAGTGTCTCTCCGTCTCCATGACAGCAGCGCTGTCCAATCAGAGCTCAGAGCAAGGGAGTTTTTTTTTTTTTCTCTCCCTGGCTCTGAGCTCTGCGCTGTGATTGGACAGCGCTGCTGTCAGGGAGAAGGAGAGACACTAAATACCGGGGGCCACAGCGGGCGAACGGAGCGGCACCCAGGAATAATAAGTGCACTTAGATCCCTGGGCGCCGCTCTATGCAGCCTGCTACTAAGTTCATATTCTTTGGATCGACGAAAGGTCCTCTTTAATTACATTCATTGGTGGTGCAGTGCGCCCCCCCCATTATCACTGGCCCCAAGTCTTCACCCCCCCCCCCCCATTGTTATATGGTGGCCACAGGGTCCCATCCCCTCCATTGGTGGCAGTGGCAGATTACACTGCTGGGGCTCAGATCGTTACCATGGCAGCCAGGACACTACTGAAGCCCTGGCTGCCATGGTCAGCTCCCTGCTGTTGTGTGCACAGGGCAGCAGGGAGATGTGTGAGGTCCTATTCACCCTGATGGAGCTCTATCAGGGTGAATAGCACAAGGGATGAAAAGATCCAGGTTCTAGTCCCTAAGGGAAGAAATGGTTATTTAAATAAAAAGTTTAAAAAAAAAAAAACATAAATACTAAAAGTTTAAATGGCCCCCTTCCCAGTTTTACATATAAAATTTACAAACAATAAAGAATAAACATATTACATATCGCCACGTCCAAAAAGTGTGAGCTTTTAAAATATAAAAAAAATATTCCCGCTCGGTGAAGGCCGTAACAGAAAAAAAAAACCTCTAAACCACGCAATTCGCCATTTTTAGTCACCTTGTCCCCCAGAAGATGTCCCTGGATGTGAGAGGCATGTGGTGCTGTTTTCTCCTATATGTAGTGCTGGCTCACTACTGGGACCTGCGTCTCATCTTCTCAGTCTTTTTTTTTTTTTTTTTAATTATATGCATTTTAAATTTGGCGACTAAAAATAATTTGGCTTTTAAATTTTTTAGTTTAGGAGCCAATGGCTCCTGGTCTTTTTTTTATTATTTTTTTTGGTCTGGAGCACTGACTTCACTCCTTCTCTGTGGTCACGTGACACAAACTAAAAAAATTTGCATCGAGGATTTTTTTTTTTTGTCTAATTACTTGATTTAACTGAGTAATCGTTTGAGCCCTAGCTCCACCTGTTGGACATTTACACAGGGACCCTTCAAAATAAAACGCACACCATACTGAATTATAGACTTTGCTTGCTTTCTCAGTACTATACCGCCAATCCTATGATGGACCATGTCATTTTCCTCTAGTCTCGTAAATAAGTTAAGCAACCATAAGCATTCAGTTGGCGAGGCTGAGCTGTCATCTGCCTTTATAACCGTGTGACGGGAGCAGTCACTGATGGGAGCTTCTGTCCCACTGTGGACCAGTCCATGCAGTTTCATCATACAGGAAATTCTGGTGCCAGTATGGCTGACAAGTAGTCACTAAAGCCTTATTCACACTGCTATCCATCACCCAGGAGTGCAGGGTTATATAGATATAGAGCGATTGAAGCAGCACTGAAGAACAGGAAAGGTTAGGACATGGAATTCTTTAAAGGGGTTGTCCATGCATTTGATATTTGTCCCATCTTCAGGATAGGTAATCGGTAGAAGATCGGAGGTCCAACTCCTGGCAACCTCACTGATCAGCTGCTTGAGGAGGCCGAGAGAACCAATGTGAGCGCTGCTGTCTCCTCACATCTTACCAAGTGCAGTGCCATCCATTGTATAGCGGCTGTGCTTGGTATCACAGCTCGGCCCTGTTCACTTGAATGAGACTTGGCTGCGCCCAGGCCATATGACTGACGTATGGTGACGTCACTGGCCTAGGAAGGGGCCTAAGGCCTCTTTCACACGAGCATGATGGATTAGGTTCGGATGCGTTCAGTGAAAATTTTATTTTTTTGCAAGCAAGTAGTAAATTTTGTCTGCAATTGCGTTTAGTTTTTCTCGCCCAGTTTCCTTGGGGGACACAGGAGACCTTGGGTATAGCTCATCTCCCTAGGAGGCGTGACACTAAGTGAAGACTGTTAAGCCCCTCCTCCAGCAGCTATACCCTCAGCCTGGAGAGAGAGACTGGCAGTTTTTGCTTAGTGTCCAAGGAGGCAAGACACTCCCTGCTCTGCAGGGCTGTTTTTTTTTCTCTCCTTTATAATATTTTATTTTTTGTTGTCCCTGAAGAGAGACGTACTAGACCTCTGTTTCTCCCGGGGTCGAGCTGCGCCAGTGCCGGCATCCGCACTGCTGCCTCCCCCACAGAAGGCAATGTGGTCCAGGGCAGCCTAGCTCCCCTGCATCCTGCCAGCGTAAGGGTCACCCTCACGCCAAGTCCCTCTTCCAGCATCCTGCCACTACGGTGCCAGTAGCTGAAGGGGCGACCCTGCTGGAATGGACCGAGGGTAAAGACGGCTGATGGTGAGAGAGTGGCTTCTCCAGCCCAACGCCGCAATTCCGGCCCTTCTTCTCCGGGCCCCCTGACTCTTCCGGCCCGCGGCCGGCATTTACATGCAGACGCCTTTGCCCTGCTCCGGGTCTCTCCAGGCCCCAGCCGACCGCCGGTACATCCCGGTCGGCAGGGCGCTGCAAATTTAGGCCTCCTGTCTTAATTGCAGGGGGAGGGAACTTCTCCCATGCGCAAATTCTTCCCGCCTGGAGGTTCCTCCTCCCCCAGGGGATCGCTGCGCCGCCCCCAGACAGGATCCCAGTTAACCCCTTAGGTACCGGCCATCTCCATGGACCGGCTCCCGTATAGAGGAGGCCCTCTGAGATCCGGGCCTCCCTCATGGGCCTGTATGGTGGCCCCTTCCTACCTCGCAGAGGCTGGGTCATTTAAAAAAAAAAAGAATTCGTATCAAGTTTGTACGCTATGGCATTCTTGTTGGCTGCGCTGGACGCTGCAGCCTGATCTCGGTAGAGCTGGCCATGTGCATGCCCCCCTTCCATAGGCGGCATGTTGCGCTCCCCGGACACGGCACTGGCTAAAGTACATGCCCTCTTCCCTGGGCAGAATCTAGCACCCCGCCACCGAGTACAGTGTTGACCGGGTGCATGCATGCTCTGTGCATTGTATGGGTCGTGTATGCCTTCTCCCTCCGTAGGTGGGTTGGCATTCTCACTGCTTACAGGGCTGACCGTACGTATGTACCCCTTCTTCCCGCGACATACGTGTTTCCCTTGGGTTACGATGCTAGTTGCATGCCTTGCACTCTTCTCCGGAGAGATCATTCTGCTTCCACCTGGTCCGGACGCGGTCTACTTGCTATCTTCCTGCACCGAGCTAGGCGTTGCTCATTCTCAGGTTTGGACAGTATTTTGCGCTACTGCTTGTGGCAGTATCGACCATGCTCGTTGGCCCTTCCACCCGTGGAGTGTTCATGGCCGCTGGATGCGTACCCATTGCGTCCTCCTGCTGCTTTGCTACCCTGCGCAAGCGGTCTCATGGACGAGAGGGCTGTCTGCAGCGCCCTTCAAATTCTAAGTTGGCTCTGGCGGGACTACGGTTCCCTCACCTACTACCTCCTCTTCGGATGTGGTGTGGTATGAGTCCTTCCTATGGGTGCCCTCTGCACTTTAGTGCCGCTCTGCTGCCAGGTTTGGGTCACTCTCCTTTGGAAGGTCACCCAACTTTTCTTGGGTGCTTTGGTTATGCCAGGTCCAGGGACCTCCACCTTGGGTTCTTCGGGGTGTTCGCGTTTTGCGAGGCGGTGAGCCGGGCGACACACAGAGTATCGGGTATTCTGCCTTTGAGCTGTCCTACTCTGACTACCCGGTTACCCACTCCTCCTTTCGGTTGGAGGAGTTATGCCGGCGTCTGCCTCGACTGCTTCTTCTCGCCGGCTCTGTTTTGGCTCCTGCTCAGAGCATATCCCTTCGATGTGGCTTCTGCCCTGGTCAGGCTTCAGAGGCTGTTTCCTTCACAGCCCTCTCCTCGAGAGTATGGTTGACTTGGATGGTTCCTGAGTTCCTGTTGTGACCTCGGACTGTCTCCCTCGCTCACACTAGCTGTACTGGCCGTGTGCCTACCACGTTCTGTCCTCACGCTTAGGTGACAGATTGCGTTTTTCCGTTCTAGGCAGGGGTCCTGCTGTAAACTTACCTTCTCGGTAAGTAGACCCCCAGGCTTGAATCTGGGTATCTACAGTGGTAACGGTAGCGCTTCCGTCACTTACCTTCTATTCCTTGCCATATTAGCCCTTAAATGGTAGGCCGTTCGCTCGAGTCTAAGGTAGTGATGGTGCCCTCAATTATACTTCATCCGTCTCGAGGTTAGTTGTCTCTGCCTTACCTGCCGTTTTTTTTGTTCCGCGACTACTATCTTTCTGTTGTACTGGTGGTAGCCGCAATGCGTTTCTACAGCAAAGCCATCTTCATCCCTTCCTGCTGTTGTCCCTGCTTGAGGACTACTCTTCGGTCAATGATTGTCCTGAAATCTCCCTCACAGGATTGGAAGAACCCCTTCCTCTGGTGGCTCCATCGACATGGACTTTAGCCTGACTTGTCCTGGCATCTGTCGGCTACTGGATGGACCCCTTTTGGTTACTTCCGTCCGCTCTTCTGCTCCCCCACTCCAGGTGGCTACGGGACGAAGTTACTCTTGGGCCGATGGACCAGCTTTGCCGGACTCTTCCGCCCGTGCTACTGGTCTGCTCCTGATCAGGTCGGGTTTTTTTTCTCGCTTGCCTAGGCGATTTCCAGCGGGCACGCTGGTTTTCGCTCTCGGCCGTGCTTCGTCCAGGATCTATTATCTGACTTGGAGATCTTGCATGCGGTTCTGTGGGAAGCGGGGCGCCCTCCCCACTCCGCCTTTCTCTCCCCACGGTTCAGTCCTTTCTCCAGTTGGCCTGGGACTGGGACTCTGTTCCTTGAAGGGTCATTGGTTCCTCTGTACCGTCCTGGGAACAAAATACTGTGCTCTCAGCGCTCCAAGCTTCCCCCTTCGAGCCGTTACAGAAGATCTCTCTACGCCTTCTGTCCTGTTCGTTGTGGCCATCATGTCTTAGACGGGTGTCTGAATTAGCAGCCTTTTTTTTTCTTGTGCCGAGCCTTTCGGTCCTTCCCCACGACAAGGCTGTTCTCCATCCCGTTCCTTCTGACGGTGGTATCTGCCTTTCTTCTCGACGAGGCCATCGTCCTTTCCACCCCTGGGAACGGACACTGCGCTGCTTGAACGTTGTTCGGGCCTTGAAGATTTACTTGGAGATCACCGGCTCCTTTCGGCGCTCGGACTCTTTGTGGTAACGGAAGGTCCGTGCATAGGGTTGCTGGCCTCCAAGGTGGCTTTCGACCGCTTCATCAATTGGCTATTGCTGAGGTTACCGCACCAAGGGCAAGGTTCCGCCTTTCGGTGTCGCCGCTCATTCCACCAGAGAGGTCGGTGCCTCTTGGGCCCAGAGACATCGGGCTTCAGCCGAACATTTGTGCACGGCGGCCACTGGTCTTTCTTGCATGCCTTTACCAAGTTCTACAGGGTGCATACTCATGCATCGGTGGATGCTGCCTTGGGCCGCCTGGTTTCTGCAGGCGGCTGTTTTTGGAGCTGTGGTCCCTCCCCTCTTGGACTGCTCTCGGACGTCCCAAGGTCTCCTGTGTCCCCCCAAGGAAAATGGGCGAGAAAACAAGATTTTTGTATAACTTACCAGTAAAATCTTTCTCGCTCTTCCTTGGGGGACACAACACCCACCCACTCATTAGTTTTTTCTACACGGTTACAGACTTGGTTTACCCCGTTGGGTAGTTGGCTGGTTGGTTCCACATTGTTGGTCATTGCCTTTTCTCACTACTTGGACACGCAACTGGCAGTCTCTCTCTCCAGGCTGAGGGTATAGCTGCTGGAGGAGGGGCTTAACAGTTTTCACTTAGGCCTCATTTCACACGGGCGTTGCGGGAAAAGGTCCGGGTGCGTTGCGGGAACATGCACGATTTTTCCCCACGAGTGCAAAACATTGTAATGCGTTTTGCACTCGCGTGAGAAAAATTGCGCATGTTTGGTACCCGAACTTCTTCACAGAAGTTTGGGCTTGGGATCGGTGTTCTGTAGATTGTATTTTCCCTTATAACATGGTTATAAGGGAATATAATAGCATTCTGAATACAGAATGCATAGTAAAATAGCGCTGGAGGGGTTAAAAAAATAAGAAATGATTAAACTCACCTTAGTCCACTTGATCGCGGTGCCCGGCATCTCCTTCTGTCTCCTTCTTTGCTGATTGCAGGGAAAGGACCTGTGGTGTCACTCCGTTCATCACGTGGTCCATCACATGATCCATCACCATGGTAAAAGATCAGGTGATGACTGGAGTGATGTCATCAAAGGTCCTTTTCCTGCACACAGCTAAGATGAAGACAGAAGGAGAAGCCTGGCTGCGCGAGCAAGTGGATTAAGGTGAGTTAAATTATTTATTTTTAACCCCTCCAGCCCTATTGTACTATGCATTCTGTATGAAGAATGCTATTATTTTCCCTTATAACCATGTTATAAGGGAAAATAATAATGATCGGGTCTCCATCCCGATCGTCACCTAGCAACCGTGCGTGAAAATCGCAGCGCATCCGCACTTGCTTGCCGATGCTTGCGATTTTCACGCAGCCCCATTAACTTCTATGGGGCCTGCGTTGCGTGAAAAATGCACAAAATAGAGCATACTGCGATTTTCACGCAACGCACAAGTGATGCGTTATGTTATGTTATGTTACTAAGTCCTTGTATAGCGCTCTAGAGGAACTCAATCCGATCAAATCGCTTGTGGACGGCTGTATTGGTGGGCCCCTACGTCATCCTACACAAATAGCCAGGTCTTAACCAGCTTCCTGAATTCCAGGTAATCTGGTATAGTTCTAATATGTTCTGGGAGGGAGTTCCAGATCTTGGGGGCTAATACTGAGAAACGTCTGTCCCCCCTTGTCTTGAGGCGGGTTCTTGGCACCGACAAAAGGGAGTGAAAATCACCGCTCGTGCACAGCCCCATAGAAATGAATGGGTCATGATTCAGTGCGGGTGCAATGCGTTCACCTCACGCATCGCACCCGCGCGGAATACTCGCCCGTGTGAAAGGGCCCTTAGTGTCACACCTCCTAGGGAGCTGAGCTGTACCCAAGGTCTCCTGTGTCCCCTAAGGAAGAGAGAGAAAGATTTTACTGATAAGTTATACAAAAATCTTGTTTGTTTTTTGAGCGAGTACAATGCGTTTTGATGCGTTTTTCATGCGCATGATAAACAAAGTTTACAAACAACATCTCTTAGCAACCATCCGTGAAAAATGCATTGCATCTGCACTTCCAGATGCAATGCATTTTTCACTGAAGCCACATTCACTTCTATGCATGAAAAAGTAGAATATAGAACATTCTGTGTTTTTCACGCAACAAAGAACTAATGCGTGAAAAAAACCCACAGAGGTGACAGTTTGGTACGATTTTTGGGGCATGCGCTTTTTTGATCGCTTGGTGTTGCACTTTTTGTGATGTAAGTTCAGATAAATGTGTGTTTTTTTTTTTTTTCATGTGAAACCATTTTATTTTTTATACCCTTAGACCCATAAGGTCATACAAGACATTTGACTTTTTTATTTAAATATTTTTTTTTTTTCTACTACTGACGTAGTTACAGTGGAATTACACCGCACCCCACCCCCAGATAGGCTGTAGGAAGCGCTGTGAAGGTTAATAATGCTTGTGCCTTGCATTTCACCTCATCCCGTACATCTGGAACTGACGGTATCACAAAAAAACGTGTGTGAAAGCCCTCTCATCCTGACTACACCGAGTTTTTACACTGCGTCCTAATTGTCCATTTACAGTTTCCCTGCTCATAGAAACCCAGTTACATCAGACGCCAAGTGTTCTTTTGGACTCCAGTGGCATCTGGCAGGGTTTCCGTGTTTTTAAATTATAATTTTTTTTTTCTATTAAGCTGCATGGAATAACGCAGGAGAATCATCCAGCAAAAAATGTATATTTTCATTGTGTATTAATTTGGTGGAAATTAAGCCATAGTTCTGATGCATTTAGCTTGTTAAATCTCCCGCCGGTAGTGGCTGTCCATAAAATGGTGGCACAACCTGATTGGGAGAGGTGGGTACCCCAGAAGTTTCAAACGCTTCCATTCTTTTTAACCACCTCCGGACCGCCTAACGCAGGATCGCGTTCCGGAGGTGGCAGCGCTGCGCACAGTCACGCATATACGCGTCATCTCGCGAGACGCGAGACTTCCTGTGAACGCGCGCACACAGGCGCGCGCGCTCACAGGAACGGAAGGTAAGAGAGTTGATCTCCAGCCTGCCAGCGGCGATCGTTCGCTGGCAGGCTGGAGATGTGTTTTTTTTAACCCCTAACAGGTATATTAGACGCTGTTTTGATAACGGCGTCTAATATACCTGCTACCTGGTCCTCTGGTGGTCCCCTTTGTTTGGATCGACCACCAGAGGACACTGGTAGCTCAGTAAAGTAGCACCAAGCACCACTACACTACACCCCCCCCCCGTCACTTATTAACCCCTTATTAGCCCCTGATCACCCCTAATCACCCCTGATCACCCCATATAAACTCCCTGATCACCCCCCTGTCATTGATTACCCCCCTGTCATTGATCAACCCCCTGTAAAGCTCCATTCAGACGTCCGCATGATTTTTACGGATCCACTGATAGATGGATCGGATCCGCAAAACGCATCCGGACGTCTGAATGAAGCCTTACAGGGGCGTGATCAATGACTGTGGTGATCACCCCATATAGACTCCCTGATTACCCCCCTGTCATTGATTACCCCCCTGTCATTGATTACCCCCCTGTAAAGCTCCATTCAGATGTCCGCATGATTTTTACGGATGCACTGATAGATGGATCGGATCCGCAAAACGCATCCGGACGTCTGAATGAAGCCTTACAGGGGCATGATCAATGACTGTGGTGATCACCCCATATAGACTCCCTGATCACCCCCCTGTCATTGATCACCCCCCTGTCATTGATCACCCCCCTGTAAAGCTCCATTCAGATGTCCGCATGATTTTTACCGATGCACTGATAGATGGATCGGATCCGCAAAACGCATCCGGACGTCTGAATGAAGCCTTACAGGGGCGTGATCAATGACTGTGGTTATCACCCCATATAGACTCCCTGATTACCCCCCCTGTCATTGATTACCCCCCCTGTAAAGCTCCATTCAGATGTCCGCATGATTTTTACGGATGCACTGATAGATGGATCGGATCCGCAAAACTCATCCGGACGTCTGAATGAAGCCTTACAGGGGCGTGATCAATGACTGTGGTTATCACCCCATATAGACTCCCTGATCACCCCCCCTGTCATTGATCACCCCCCCTGTCATTGATCACCCCCCCTGTCATTGATCACCCCCCCTGTCATTGATCACCCCCCCTGTCATTGATCACCCCCCCTGTTTATTGATCACCCCTCTGTAAGGCTCCATTCAGATATTTTTTTGGCCCAAGTTAGCAGAATTTTTTTTTTTTTTCTTACAAAGTCTCATATTCCACTAACTTGTGTCAAAAAATAAAATCTCACATGAACTCACCATACCCCTCACGGAATCCAAATGCGTAAAATTTTTTAGACATTTATATTCCAGACTTCTTCTCACGCTTTAGGGCCCCTAGAATGCCAGGGCAGTATAAATACCCCACATGTGACCCCATTTCGGAAAGAAGACACCCCCAGGTATTCCGTGAGGGGCATATTGAGTCCATGAAAGATTGAATTTTTTGTCCCAAGTTAGCGGAACGGGAGACTTTGTGAGAAAAAAATTAAAAATATCAATTTCCGCTAACTTGTGCCAAAAAAAAAAAATTTATATGAACTTGCCATGCCCCTCATTGAATACCTTGGGGTGTCTTCTTTCCAAAATGGGGTCACATGTGGGGTATTTATACTGCCCTGGCATTCTAGGGGCCCCAAAGCGTGAGAAGAAGTCTGGTATCCAAATGTCTAAAAATGCCCTCCTAAAAGGAATTTGGGCACCTTTGCGCATCTAGGCTGCAAAAAAGTGTCACACATCTGGTATCGCCGTACTCAGGAGAAGTTGGGGAATGTGTTTTGGGGTGTCATTTTACATATACCCATGCTGGGTGAGAGAAATATCTTGGTCAAATGCCAACTTTGTATAAAAAAATGGGAAAAGTTGTCTTTTGCCAAGATATTTCTCTCACCCAGCATGGGTATATGTAAAATGACACACCAAAACACATTCCCCAACTTCTCCTGAATACGGAGATACCACATGTGTGACACTTTTTTGCAGCCTAGGTGGGCAAAGGGGCCCACATTCCAAAGAGCACCTTTCGGATTTCACAGGTCATTTACCTACTTACCACACATTTGGGCCCCTAGAATGCCAGGGCAGTATAACTACCCCACAAGTGACCCCATTTTGGAAAGAAGAGACCCCAAGGTATTCGCTGATGGGCATAGTGAGTTCATGGAAGTTTTTTATTTTTTGTCACAAGTTTGTGGAATATGAGACTTTGTATGAAAAAAAAAAAAAAATCATCATTTTCCACTAACTTGTGACAAAAAATAAAAAATTCTAGGAACTCTCCATGCCCCTCACGGAATACCTTGGGGTGTCTTCTTTCCAAAATGGGGTCACTTGTGGGGTAGTTATACTGCCCTGGTATTCTAGGGGCCCAAATGTGTGGTAAGGAGTTTGAAATCAAATTCTGTAAAAAATGACCTGTGAAATCCGAAAGGTGCGCTTTGGAATATGGGCCCCTTTGCCCACCTAGGCTGCAAAAAAGTGTCACACATCTGGTATCTCCGTACTCAGGAGAAGTTGAGGAATGTGTTTTGGGGTGTCTTTTTACATATACCCATGCTGGGTGAGATAAATATCTTGGTCAAATGACAACTTTGTATAAAAAAATGGGAAAAGCTGTCTTTTGCCAAGATATTTCTCTCACCCAGCATGGGTATATATAAAATGACACCCCAAAACACATTCCCCACCTTCTCCTGAGTACGGAGATACCAGATGTGTGACACTTTTTTGCAGCCTAGGTGGGCAAAGGGGCCCATATTCCAAAGAGCACCTTTCGGATTTCACAGGTCATTTTTTACAGAATTTGATTTCAAACTCCTTACCACACATTTGGGCCCCTAGAATGCCAGGGCAGTATAACTACCCCACAAGTGACCCCATTTTGGAAAGAAGAGACCCCAAGGTATTCGCTGATGGGCATAGTGAGTTCATAGAACTTTTTATTTTTTGTCACAAGTTAGTGGAATATGAGACTTTGTAAGAAAAAAAAAAAAAAATCATCATTTTCCGCTAACTTGTGACAAAAAATAAAAAGTTCTATGAACTCACTATGCCCATCAGCGAATACCTTAGGGTGTGTACTTTCAGAAATGGGGTCATTTGTGGGGTGTTTGTACTGTCTGGGCATTGTAGAACCTCAGGAAACATGACAGGTGCTCAGAAAGTCAGAGCTGCTTCAAAAAGCGGAAATTCACATTTTTGTACCATAGTTTGTAAACGCTATAACTTTTACCCAAACCATTTTTTTTTTTACCCAAACATTTTTTTTTTTATCAAAGACATGTAGAACTATAAATTTAGAGCAAAATTTCTATATGGATGTCGTTTTTTTTGCAAAATTTTACAACTGAAAGTGAAAAATGTCATTTTTTTGCAAAAAAATCGTTAAATTTCGATTAATAACAAAAAAAGTAAAAATGTCAGCAGCAATGAAATACCACCAAATGAAAGCTCTATTAGTGAGAAGAAAAGGAGGTAAAATTAATTTGGGTGGTAAGTTGCATGACCGAGCAATAAACGGTGAAAGTAGTGTAGGTCAGAAGTGTAAAAAGTGGCCTGGTCTTTCAGGGTGTTTAAGCACTGGGGGCTGAGGTGGTTAATGGCATGTGACTGCAGGTATGGTCACTCCCAGAGGCTGTTCTATAGAAGACTGAGTAATGGAGATCCAAACAATCAGTCTATTAACCCATTATCCGAAGTCTATTTATTTTAATTTTTATTTTTTATTTTTTTCAGACAAAAGAAAACGACGAATTGACGAAAATCTGTGATGACTTGATTTTAAAGATGGAGAAGATCTGATCTGCTGCCATAGCACTTTGTATATTTTTAGATGTATCACTGTTTGTCTCTTTATATGTTTTGTATGGACTAATAAATAGAACATTAATTTAACTTTATTAAGGTCTGTCTCTCAGTATTGTCTAAGCCAGGGGGAACAACCCTTTTTTGGTCTGGGGGCCGCATTGTCACATCGCTCTGTTTCAAGGGGCCGCAAATAAAAAATAAAAAATGTTGATCGGCGCTCATTTGCCTATTACACAAGCCAGTGCAAAGTGACTGGGGAGGAGTGATCGCTGCCACAGTCGTGCTGCAGATAATCGGACACCTTTCATCCTGATAAAATATGCAAGTCAGCCAACAAACGAGCAATTCCTTGTTTATCGACTGATTAGCTGTACAATTATACTGGCCAGATATAAGATATGAGCGCTCCTATGAACACTTGTTCCCAGTAATTGTCCCAAATATCGTGCTGCAGCATGGCCCCTGAAACCGAAGAGTTATACTTACCTGCTCCCCGCCTCCCCAGTTCTTCGAACTGCCCCAGCTGTTTACACCTGGCAGTGCATGGACATGGTCATACACCACTCCAGCCAATGACTGGCTTGGGCGGTGATGTGGCCACAAGCAGCGTGTCACTGCTGAAGCCAGTCATTGACTGGAGCCAGGGTCGTAGCTATAGCGGGTGCAGAGGTAGCAGTCGCTACCGGGCCCAGGAGCCTGAGGGGGCCCAAAGACACGAGCATTATAGAAAGTGCATAGTGGTCAATTTTCACCTGGCTGGAGGGAAGGGGTTAGGTTAAGAATTTGGCATGAGGGGGGTGCCCTTTCAATGTTTGCCTCAGGCAGCACGAAGGCTATGTGCTCCCCTGCCCCTTGCCAACAAGCACTGAGGGACGGGGGCCCAAGCTGAACTCTTGCACCAGGGCCCATGAGCTTTTAGCTACGCCCCTGACTGGAGCCATGCAAGTGACCATGGCCATGCACTGTCAGGTGTAAACAGAGCAGGAACCGGAAGAGGGGGGCAGCGCAGAGGACCGGAGTGGAGCAGGTATATCTTCTTTCAGAGGCCATGCTGCAGGAACTTGTTAAAAAAATCATTTTTTGCCAGAAAAGTGGCGACATTTCTTCCATCCTGCCTTACTATTTATAAATCGGCGTTTTCCTTCACTGCAGAGGACGGAGCTCACTGGTTATTACCATCTCCTGCCAATCCAGTTATAGGCGCCTGAAGTAACCAGTAAGCACATTTCCTTGCTAGTGGGGAAGGCGCCTATTGGTTAACTCTTGAATGACCAGGCTCGAAAAGGCCTTAATCACCAGACACCTTTTTTTTTTTTTTTTTTGTGATTTAGCGCGCGTGGTTTAAATGGTTGTAACTATCTTATTTGTTGGACTACCAAAATAATTTTTGCAACAACTTTTATTTGTGGGAAACTACAAAACCTTTTTAACCACCTCCCGACCGCCTAACGCACGGATGCGTCCGGAAGGTGGTTGATTCATTCCTCCTGGACGCATCCGTGCGTCATCTCGCGAGACGCGAGATTTCCTGTGAACGCGCGCACACAGGCGGAAGTAGCACTAACCACCACTACACCCCCCCCCCCTGTCACTTATTAACCCCTTATTCACCCCATATAGACTCCCTGATCACCCCCCTGTCATTGGTCACCCCCCTGTCATTGATAACCCCCCTGTAAAGCTCCATTCAGAGGTCCGTATGAATTTTACGGATCCACTGATAGATGGATCGGACCCGCAAAACACTTACGGACGTCTGAATGGAGCCTTACAGGGGAGTGATCAATGACTGTGGTGATCACCCCACATAGACTCCCTGATCACCCCCCTGTCATTGATCACCCCCCTGTAAGGCTGCATTCAGACGTCCGCATGAATTTTACGGATCCACTGATAGATGGATCGAATCCGCAAAACACTTACGGACGTCTGAATGGAGCCTTACAGGGGACTGATCAATGACAGGGGGGTGATCACCCCATATAGACTCCCTGATCACCCTCCTGTCATTGATCACCCCCCTGTCATTGATCACCCCCCTGTAAGGCTCCATTCAGACATTTTTTTGGCCCAAGTTAGCGGAATTTTTTTTTTTTCTTACAAAGTCTCATATTCCACTAACTTGTGTCAAAAAATAAAATCTCACATGAACTCACCATACCCCTCACGGAATCCAAATGCGTAAAATTTTTTAGACATTTATATTCCAGACTTCTTCTCACGCTTTAGGGCCCCTAGAATGCCAGGGCAGTATAAATACCCCACATGTGACCCCATTTCGGAAAGAAGACACCCCAAGGTATTCCGTGAGGGGCATATTGAGTCCATGAAAGATTGAAATTTTTGCCCCAAGTTAGCGGAAAGGGAGACTTTGTGAGAAAAAAAATATCAATTTCCTCTAACTTGTGCCAAAAAAAAAAAAATTCTATGAACTCGCCATGCCCCTCATTGAATACCTTGGGGTGTCTTCTTTCCAAAATGGGGTCACATGTGGGGTATTTATACTGCCCTAGCATTTTAGGGGCCCCAAAGCGTGAGAAGAAGTCTGGTATCCAAATGTCTAAAAATGCCCTCCTAAAAGGAATTTGGGCACCTTTGCGCATCTAGGCTGCAAAAAAGTGTCACACATCTGGTATTGCCGTATTCAGGAGAAGTTGGGGAATGTGTTTTGGGGTGTCATTTTACATATACCCATGCTGGGTGAGAGAAATATCTTGGTCAAATGCCAACTTTGTATAAAAAAAATGGGAAAAGTTGTCTCTTGCCAAGATATTTCTCTCACCCAGCATGGGTATATGTAAAATGACACCCCAAAACACATTCCCCAACTTCTCCTGAATACGGAGATACCACATGTGTGACACTTTTTTGCAGCCTAGGTGGGCAAAGGGGCCCACATTCCAAAGAGCACCTTTAGGATTTCACAGGTCATTTACCTACTTACCACACATTAGGGCCCCTGGAAAATGCCAGGGCAGTATAACTACCCCACAAGTGACCCCATTTTGGAAAGAAGACACCCCAAGGTATTCCGTGAGGGGCATGGCGAGTTCCTAGAATTTTTTATTTTTTGTCAAGTTAGTGGAAAATGATGAGTTTTTTTTTTTTCTTACAAAGTCTCATATTCCACTAACTTGTGACAAAAAATAAAAACTTCAATGAACTCACTAAGCCCATCAGCGAATACCTTGGGGTGTCTTCTTTCCAAAATGGGGTCACTTGTGGGGTAGTTATACTGCCCTGGCATTCTAGGGGCCCAAATGTGTGGTAAGGAGTTTGAAATCAAATTTTGTAAAAAATGACCAGTGAAATCCGAAAGGTGCTCTTTGGAATATGGGCCCCTTTGCCCACTTAGGCTGCAAAAAAGTGTTACACATATGGTATCTCCGTACTCAGGAGAAGTTGGGGAATGTGTTTTGGGGTGTCATTTTACATATACCCATGCTGGGTGAGAGAAATATCTTGGCAAAAGACAACTTTTCCCTTTTTTTATACTGTTGGGGACACTGTCACTTTTTTGAATTTTGCACTTTTCCCCCTGTCACGACAGCACCACCAGAGAGAGATGGACTCCTCCCCCAGGGACAGGAAACCTAGAGCACAAAAGGAAGCACTTCCTTCCCCTTCATCAGTGGTTTCCTGTCCCTAGGAAGCCTGGAGTAGGCTCATAGCCTGGTTGGGCTGTGTGTAAGATCTGGCTGGGGGACCTGGGAAGTTAGAAATCCCTGTAGTTCAGGGTAGCTAGGTCCTCCGTATGGCTCCCGGTGTGGAGCCAGTTTGTTCACCCCCGGCTGCAGGTCCTTTGACTTGCACCCACCTCCTGCTTCCTCCGCTCGCCACCGCAGCCCGCTCGTAGTTCGGGTGGGGCTGTGGCAGTTTTTGTTGGAAACTTACCGCTTCAGCTAAGGCTGGTGGTGTGAAGGACGGGTCCGGTGCTCCGGCGTGGTTGCGCTGGGAGCGCCGATGGCTGCGGCCATGTTGGAGGCGGGACTAAAAAATCACATGTGGCTGTGGAGGAGGAGGGATGATGCGGCGCTCACTGATGACGCCTACTGTCCCGGCTCAGAGCGGCAGATTTAAAAGGAGTTCCTTTGACTGCAGTTCTGCCTCCATTAAAGTGAACTGAACAGCCAGCGTCGGTGATTCAGCTTCCAGGAGGGGGTATTTGCCCAGAAGATGAGTGTCTCCAGTGAGGATACGGGCTCCAGGAGGGCTCGTTCAGAATCTTCTTCCAAGGTCCCATTTACGTTACCGTGGGGCAAGGTGGTGAGTGTATGCGTTTTGGTTTGTGAATAATTTTTTCCCTGACCCTTGGTATGGTTACTGTTTTTTTTTAGGATGAGGGTCCCAGGAAATCTAAAAAGGTTAAGAATAAGGAATGTGCCGTGTGCAAAGTCAGTCTTGCGGCTGACTATAATAAACCTAATTGTGTCAGCTGCACTAATAAGGTTATTGCGCAAGAAACACTGTCATTACTACTGCAGATGCAGGACATGGTCAAGAACCAGATAGAAGCCTCCCTAAGAGGAGTTTTGCCAGCGCTTGCGTCGCCTTCACCTCAGCCGGCAGTTGCCCCTTCTGTCCCAGTGCTATCTGATGTTGAGGAAGAGGGTTTAATTATGGCCCATTCGGACTCGGGTATAGTCTACGGCCTGTCCAATCTTTACTTTGATGTATGTTTTTGTGTATATGATATTGCTCCAGCTATTTCTTACATTTATGCAGGAGAAGAGTCGGAAAGGTCTGAATATATGTCAGGCAGACCGTTGTTTCATTGTGAAGATACGGAGCAGTTGGTCAAGGCAGTGAGATCAGCTATGGGTCTGGAGAAGGCTAGAGAGCAGAAATCTATCCAGGACATTGTTTGAGGGTCTTGAAGTAAAGAAAAGGAAAGTTTTCTCTTCACCGAACTGTGTCCCAACTTATTAAACGGGAATGGGATAACCCGGATAAGAAATTGTTTATTCCAAGGGCCATAAAGAGAAAATACCCCTTTGATGACGCAGAGACCAGTTCCTGGGATCATCCGCCTAAAATTGATGTGGCTATTGCGAAAGTTTCTAGAAAGGGTTCTCTACCTTTTGAAGATTTGGGGTCGCTTAGGGAGCCCATGGATAAAAAGGCGGAGGGTTCCTTAAGAGAGCCTGGGAGTCCACAGGGGCAGCTCTTAAACCAAGCATAGCAGGTACCTCAGTGGATAGGTCCATGATATTGTGGATTGACCAGCTCTCAGCAGATATCCAAAATGAAGTTCCTAAGGAGCAACTGCTTGCCTCTCTTCCCGCTATTAGGCAAGCAGCCGCCTTCTTGGCGGACTCTTCTTCAGATACCCTGAGGCTGTCCGCTAGGGCTGGGGCCTTGACTAATTCGGCTAGGCGGGCTCTATGGGTAAAGAACTGGTCGGGGGATCTCGGCTCCAAAAATAAATTGTGCCATACCATGTGAGGGCGAGTTGCTTTTTGGTTCGGTCCTCACAGATTTATTAGAAAAGGCGGGAGATAAGAAGAAAGGGTTCCTTCTTCCTTGCCCATTTACGAGAGTAAACGGGCAAGTCAGCAGATTTTACTCCCTATCTCCGGTGGACAGACCTCTAGCAGTGGAAGCTTTATCTAAAAAATGGGATTGGGACCTAGTGTACGCTATTCCCCCGATGGCGCTGGTCCCCAGAGTCATCAAAAAGATAAAGGAAAAAAGAGCAAGGGTCATCCTGGTGGCTCCCTTTTGGCCTCGGAGGGCTTAGTTCTCCTGTCTAAGCCATGTCACTGGGGGATCCCTGGGTCCTTCCGGAGCTTCCCAACTTACTCTTACAGGGCCCAGTATGTCATCCAGAGGTGCTCAATCTCCATTTGACAGCTTGGCTTTTGAAAGGTTAACCTTAAAATCTAAGGGATTGTCGGATGCCGTCATCTCCACGTTACAAGCCAGCAGGAAAGACGTTACACATAAGATTTATGTCAGAATCTGGAGAAAATTTCTGTCCACGATTGACCTTGCTACCTTTGACCCAGGAAAACCCAGCTTGGCGGATTTTAGATTTTCTGCAGAAAGGTCTGGAAAAGGTGTTGAGATTGGCCACTCTCAAAGTTCAGGTTTCGGCCTTGGGAGCTTTGTTTGGCCAGAAGACTGCGGATTATCCCTGGATCATCAGATTCCTTAAGTCAGTCAAGAGATTGCAGTTATCCGTACCGATCGCCATCTTGGGACCTTTCAGTGGTTCTTCAGTCCTTATGTGTAGGTCCCTTTGAGCCCTTAACTGATCCTCTCAGACTGCTAGTTCAGAAGACCGCCCTCTTGGTCGCAGTAACATTGGTTCGTAGGGGAGTTAGCAGCCTCATCTGTCAGAGAGCCCTATACTCTGATCCTAGAAGACAGAATAATCTTTAAGCCGGATCCAGCATTTCTGCCCAAGGTGGTCTCTGCTTTTCATATGTCCCAGGAGGTGGTACTGCCCTCCTTTTGTGCTAATCCCTCTTCCGAAGGAGAAAGGCGTTTTCATATGTTGGATGTACGTAGATGTGTTCTGGAATACACAGATAGGACTAAGAACTTCAGGAAGTCTGATAGACTCTTTATTCAGGTGGCAGGGCCAAATAAAGGGGACAAAGTAAGAGGAGACACCATCTCTAGATGGATCAGGCAGGGAATTTCTACGGCTTATGTCTCTGCAGGTTTGTCTCCTCCGGATAATCTAAAGGCCCATTCCACTCGGGCGGTGGCAGCTTCCTAGGCGGAAAGGAGAGGGGCCTCCATCAACCAGATTTGCAGGACGGCTACCTGGTCGTCTCCACACACTTTTTTTACGTCACTATAGACTGGACGTGTGTTCCTTTTCTTCCTTAACTTTTGGCCGTAAAGTGCTTCAGTCGGTGGTCCCACCCTAAATTTCTTCTCTGGTATTCTCTCTGGTGGTGCTGTCGTGACAGGGCGAAAGCCGGTAATTACTCACCGGTAATTCTGTTTCCTCATGGTCACGACAGCACCACGGGACTTCCCACCCTTTTATTTTGTTTGTGCACAAGTGGTACACAAGTGGAAAGATTAAAGGACCTTAACATGTATAGCTTCGAAGAAAGACGAGACAGAGGGGATATGATAGAAACTTTTAAATACATAAAGGGAATCAACAAGGTAAAAGAGGAAAGAATATTTAAAAGAAGAAAAACTGCTACAAGAGGACACAGTTTTAAATTAGAGGGGCAAAGGTTTAAAAGTAATATCAGGAAGTATTACTTTACTGAGAGAGTAGTGGATGCATGGAATAGCCTTCCTGCCGAAGTGGTAGCTGCAAATACAGTGGAGGAGTTTAAGCATGCATGGGATAGGCATAAGGCCATCCTTCATATAAGATAGGGCCAGGGGCTATCCATAGTACTCAGTATATTGGGCAGACTAGATGGGCCAAATGGTTCTTTTCTGCCGACACATTCTATGTTTCTATGTGTTCACGCGGTGTGGTAAAAAAATAAAAAAAAGTTTGTTAGCCGATTCTTGGTTGTTTAAGTTGTATGCATTTTTTAAGATGTTAACTAACTGGAAGGCTTCCTTAGATCTCTGTAATTCACTGATGAAGGGGAAGGAAGTGCTTCTTTTTGTGCTTTAGGTTTCCTGTCCCTGGGGGAGGAGTCCATCTCTCTCTGATGGTGCTGTCGTGACCATGAGGAAACACAATTACTAGTGAGTAATTACCGGCTTTTCCTTTTTTATTTTTTACCTCTATTTGAATTTTATTAATATTTTATTGTATTTTTTTTTTTATAATTTATTTATTTTTTCTATAATTTTTTAAAATATATTTTTGCCCAAGGGGTCATAAAGACTGTTGTGGGACAGAACACTTTTTTTTATTAAGCACTTTTTTTTTTTTTTTATTCAATTTTTTTGTGCCACATATTTTATTTCTTTTTTCTAATAGCTTAATAGCCGGGGACCCTTTCCACTCCTGCTACAGTGCAGGAGCAAAACCTGTGATCAATCTGCTGTGCGGCGCTCTATGCAGAAACAGGATCAGCTGTGTTTCTGCCCAGCAGGGCGGGGGCCGAAAACCATGGCTCTGGGGGCCGCAGGTTGTGCACCCCTGGTCTAAGCAAAGAGGCAGTGCTTGGGTTTGACTGAGGTTGGCCCTAAGTTAATGGGGGCAGAGTGCTTGCATCATGAATAAATGGCCAATGTAAAACCGCCATTAAAGCACAGCACTCATTGACGCAGGGTTTCTGCTGCAGTTTTTCAATGTGAGTGCTCTGGACCTGTTCAGTTTGGCCCCCAGCAAGCGGGCACCCAACGTGGTATTCATCGGCGTCCTTGTGGACAATTTGCTAAGGAGGAACATGTCCTTTTCTTGATGCACTTGTAGCTATGAGCAGCATGGATCTATGTAAGGAATAGTTGGACACCACCTGAATCAATAAATAGATGTGATGCATCAGAGCCACACCAAACATACAAGAGAATAGAAAAAACAAAGTGTAGCAGCACAACGGAAAAAGGGTAAATACCGTTCCTTAATGTGGTGGATCCAGCCGTGTTGGGAGTCAGTCCAGAGCTCCCCCAAAGGTACAGTAGATACACTTGTGAAGAAACCGCAGCACTCTTGTCTTATATATTCAAAGGTTTATTCACCAATACAAACACAATGTGACGTTTCGACCTGTGTGGTCTTTTTCAAGGTCGAAACGTTGCATTGTGTTTGTTTTGGTGGATAAACCTTTAAATATTGAAAACATACAAAAGAAGCATAAAGAGTGCGCACAGCTAGAAATCTATAAAAATATAAGCTTTATTGCATGATCACCATATACAAACAGGAGCAGGACATTAAAAATGATGTAAAACACACTAATGGAGTGCCCTGTTGAGCACACTCCAGTCCCAATACACCCCCCCTCCCCCAACAATAAATCAATAAAGGGTGAGCATATACACATCACTTACAAACAATAAATGAACTATAAGGTGTGAATTGAGAATATAACGGCTCAAAATCCCAAGGAATCAAAGCAAAAACAGACAGCGAAATAAATGATTCAAATACAATGCGCTTGCGCGTTAAAGTAACACCAAATTTGGCACATAGGTACGTCAGGTGTCTGAGAAGGTTTTCATAAAGGTCTCTCTTTTCTAGGATGTACAGTTCTTGAGATTCCCAAAAATTGTATTTACTAATAGAAAGTTGCATGTCTTTCAGTCTTCACCTCACATTATATAGATATATATATACTTTAACACCAGGTTTCTATAACAATTCGGCCATTTTTCTGCATTGTTATAGGTCAGTGTTGGCCTACGTGGGGCGCTGTGGAGTTCAGTTATGCAGGGCACTTAATAAAATAGTGTGTAACTGCTGGTGTATAGAGGGCTACTAGCAATCTCCCCGACCCCTTCATTGTATTTATCTTTGTGTGTCACGGTGCTCCTACCTGGGTATGGCTGGACCCCAGGCTCAGTACTCTGCTGTACTGACAGGCTGGCTATATAACAGCTTCTTCTGTATGTTGCACTTCACTTTGTAGTCTGACTCTAGGTTATGCCAAGGAACTTTCCTCCTGGCTCCTGAGGCTTCAAGCTTTGGCCTCCATGGCCAGCAGAGCTTAAGGTGCTCTGGCTGGCGTGGGCACGTCTAGCAGAGACATGCCCCTGCACACCCTTCCCCTAGCTGGGGGTAGACTAGACTGACTAGAACTTCTGCCCCACCCTTCCTGCTGAAAAATTGGGCTAGCCCACTTCTGCGCAGAGGGGGGTTAGAATGGAATGGAAAGCTCCATTCTACCGAAGTACAGCTCTGCCATATTTGCTGCCACCTGCTGGTGAACCAGGTAAATTACATTTAATAAAACGGTTACATAGAAATATTATCATTGCACCATATAAAGGACCTGGATAGAAATACACAGATGACATTCAGGTTAGCCCATTAGAGATAGTAGCAGGGTGAAGAAGTGGTAACACCACTCTGGGGTGTTACACTTTCATTGTAGAAGCGTTCATCTCTGCATATTCAACTGTATCGCTGTTCTCAGGACAGTGATACAGTTGAATGCTGCGACGGAGCGATGTCTCCCTGCCCTACCGTTCTCTCTAATAGGATTTAGGCTATTAGAGGCTGTGTAATCATCATCGCGCTGCCTGAGTCGGGCTGCCTAGAGCTCAGGGCACAGACTAGAAGAGGTCTGTGTCCTGCACCACATTTCTGACAGCAGAATGGAGGTAAGTATTTGAGCTTATTATTTTTATTTGACAGCATGCTGTTGGGCCGCAATGGGAGAGGGTTATTTTGTAACTGGGGGAAGCACTATAGGGACATTGGGGGCTCTAAAAAGGGCCATTTTTGTGCTAGAAGACTTTATTAGGGGTCCACTATGGGGACATTCGTTCTACTGGGGGCACTAAAAGGGGGTAATTTTTTGTACTGGCACATGTTATAAGGAGCATGTTTTGTACTGGCCCATATCAAGGGGTATTTTTTGTACTGGCACACATTGTAAGGAGGTATTTTTGTACAAGCGCACATTTTAGGGGGAATTATTACTACTGGGTCATTATTGTTGGCTTTATTAATACTGGGGGACTACGAGGAACATGATTACTAGTATAGGTGCAATGAGCAGGAACGGGGTACGCTGACACCACTTATGCAGTGGATCAGGATATGGGTAGATAATAGTTTGTAGTTTGTTTGTGACGCCAATTGCAGCGTGCGCAGGGTACTATCACAGGACCCTTCCAAGGTGTTATAACGTACGGCCCAGGTTAGGAATGCCAGAGTGGTGTAATTGCCTAGGTCTCTGTAGGATAGTAATAGTGGTGTCAACTGTGTCTCCTACCTGGGTATTGCTGGACTCATGGGTCCTGGCTCACTCGCAATAAATTTGTGTAGTGATAGGAGTAATTGAGGAATTTGGCAGCAGAAATTATGTCCAGACCTTTAGATGAAGTTCAAACTTTTCTTTACTGAAGATAACTTGTATCCAAGCAGTATACAGATTTGGTCTCTGGTCCCAGCAGGTTTTAGCAATGATTAGCAGGAATAAATGCTTCTGCTTGATATGTGCGGAGCTTGCAGGATAGGACGTCTGCTTGGTAGCTCTATAATTGTGGCAGGAATTAATCTTCTGCACCTTTCTGTACTTCTGCTGTATGGGGACAGACTAGCTGAGGAGGATATGACTTCTCCTAGGTCTCTGGACTTACTCTCAGACGGTTTCTCAGGGAATGCTTTCATCCTGGAACTCTAGAGGTTGTCTGCTTTCTTCTCATCCAGCTGAGCTGCAGGTCTCAGCCTGGGAATATGATCAATGTCTCAGCCGAGACAAGATCCTGGCTTTCTTCCCTATACAGGGGGATCTCCTACACACATACCCTACCCCTAGCAGGGGGTGGGCTACACTGACTCTACTTCCTTCTTCTTCCATACTGCAGGATGTGGGAACAGTCCACACCTCCACAGAGGGGGAGCTAAGCTGGAATAATCCATTCCAGCCTAGATAAACCAAACTGTAACTAGTTCCTTACCAATGCACTGTTGCCACCTGCTGGTAAACCTGGAAATTGACAAAACAATTGTATTTAACATGGTTTTACATGCACATTTGTGAAGACATGAGCAAAATCCTATCTGATGACAATGTAAAGGCTCTTAACAGATAGTAGCAGGGTATAGGTGTGTAGTAACACAACTCTGGGGTGTTACATAGGTTCCCCTGTTTTATTGCTTCTTCAGCTTGTTGCCATCAGGGAGGAGACTAAGGAGTCTTCGGGCTAGCACTTACAGATTAAGGCCCCTTTCACACGAGGGAGTTTTTCAAGTGGGTGAAGTGAATGCATAGCACCCGCACCGAATCTGCACCGCAAAACACTACGGCGTCTGAATGAGACCTTATTGTGAGCCAAAACCAGTAGTGAAGCCTACTCAGAGCAGAAGTAATGATTTGATTTTGACCTTCACCCGGTTTTACCTCACAATAAGGCCTCATGCACACGGCCGTGTGCACCACACATCACGGATGCGGACTCATTCACTTGAATGGGTCCGCAATTCCGGAGATGCGGAACGGAGTCACGGAACGGAACACTGCAAGCACTATGGAATGCTTCCGTGGTGTTTCTTTCCGTTGTTCTGCACCACAAATAAATGACATGTCATTTTTTTTTGCGGTGCGGACAGACCACGGACCCATTTAAGTTGAATGGGTCCGGCCCGCTGCACGGATGTTGCCCATGCATTGGGGACCGCAACTGCAGTCCCCAATGCACGGAACGGCCGCACAACGGTGGTGTGCATGAGGCCTAACGGATCAAAATAACTAAAGTGCGAAATTTTTCATGCGATTTGGTGGTTATTTTTTTATTTTCCATGTCACTATCTATGTTAAAATATAAACAAAATCCTGCACTGGCCTAATACCAGGCACTGCTTGTCTGTACAGGTAATTTTTCAGCAGTCATCTCATCACTGCAGGCTGGATTACAATGACAAAGATCACCTCTGTATAGATAACACAGTAGGTAATATCACAGCTTAAAATCCAGCCATTAATTTTGATGTGCTATTGTCAGGATAGGCCATCAGTATCTGATCCCTGGGGTGTCCGACAACCTGGACCCCCCTCCCAATCAGCTGTTTGAAGAAGAGCCGCCTTTTCGTCTCACAGCTGTTCGGCGGGGGTGCTGGGTGTCGGGTACCCACCAATCCGATATTGATGACCTCCTGACGATAGCTCATTAGTATTAACGGCTGGACAACCCCTTTAACTATACCCCTAAAACTTTCGATGACGTTCCCTTTAACAGCTTTAGATTATTTACAGCAGCCACATGGGCCATATAGAAGAGAGAGTTCTGGTCAGGTGCAAAATCACTGGCGGGCTAAAAGTTCCAACAAGCCAGCTGTCAGAAGCCGGGCAAGGGGGTGACTGTGACATTGGCTTCTTACGCTCAAACATTTCCTTGACAGACACCTGACTGTGGGCTGATGAGCAGGAACTGCTGAAGGTGAGAGGCGGAGTGGCCGATGGTTGAGAGGGGGCAAGGAGGACAGCAGTGGTTGACGTGGCTGAAGATGCTGGACCAGGAGGAGGATGGTGGCTTTGAGTTTGTGTGCTGCTTGTACTCGTCATCATGTGTTGATCCCATAGGCGTTTGTAATGTGAGATCATGTGCTTTCGCAAAGCAGTTGTACCTAGGTGGGTGTTGGATTTCCCACGACTCAGTTTCTTTTGGCACAGGTTGCAAATGGCATCACTGTTATCAGAGGCAGAAACACACAGCCACACTGCTGAGCTTTGCAATGACAGCATTCTGGTGGTGGCAACAGCATGCGTTGATTGGCATGCTGTCTGACTGTGCCACTAGCTCCTTGCGACGACCTCCCCCTGCTTCCAACTCGTCTCCTCCTCCTCTGTCTCCCCATCTGAACTTTCCCCCTGTTCTTCTTCTCTTCGAGCGGGCACCCACGTGACATCCACGGACACATCGTCATCATCAGCCACTTCACTTGTATCTGACAACTCAGCAAAGGAAGCAGCAGCGGGTACAACATCATCATCACACCGTACGTCCATGTGTGTAATGCTGCCTGACTGAGACATATCCCTGTTATCTACATCCTCTGGCAATAATGGTTGCGCATCACTTATTTCTTCAAACTGATGTGTAAATAACTCCTCTGACAGATCAAGTGAAGCAGCTGTGGTGCTAGAGTTGGTGGTGGCGGCGGGCGGGCGAGTGGTAACTTGAGAGGTGCCCGAAGCTGAGCTGGAGGAGGATGGTGCGTCAAGGTTCCGAGCGGAAGCTGTAGAAGATTGGGTGTCCTGTGTTAGCCAGTCAACTATGTCCTCAGAACTTTTCGAGTTCAGGGTACGTGGCCTCTGAACACTGGGCATTATTCTAGGGCCAAAGGAAATCACAGCACCACGACAGCCCCTGCGGGGTGGCCTGCCTGTCAATTTTTTCCTGATTAGTTGTACTATGCGTGCAAACTACTGTGACACCGACCAGATGAGAGTGGTGCAACTGGGCACTGGCAGTAGTGGGCACAGTACACGCTGTAGGCCTGACACACGCGCTTGCAGGCAACTGCAATTATATTACAGTGAAAAAATTGTTGTTTTTATTTAAAAAAACAAGCTACTCTGACACCAGATATGAGTGGTGCAACTGGGCACGTCTGGCAGTAGTGGGCACAGTACAGTCGTGGCCAAATGTTTTGAGAATTACATAAATATTGGAAATTGGAAAAGTTGCTGCTTAAGTTTTTATAATAGAAATTTGCATATACTCCAGAATGTTATGAAGAGTGATCAGATGAATTGCATAGTCCTTCTTTGCCATGAAAATTAACTTAATCCCAAAAAAAACTTTCCACTGCATTTCATTGCTGTCAATAAAGGACCTGCTGAGATCATTTCAGTAATCGTCTTGTTAACTCAGGTGAGAATTTTGACGAGCACAAGGCTGGAGATCATTATGTCAGGCTGATTGGGTTAAAATGGCAGACTTGACATGTTAAAAGGAGGGTGATGCTTGAAATCATTGTTCTTCCATTGTTAACCATGGTGACCTGTAAAGAAACGAGTGCAGCCATCATTGCGTTGCATAAAAATGGCTTCACAGGCAAGGATATTGTGGCTACCAAGATTGCACCTCAATCAACAATTTATAGGATCATCAAGAACTTCAAGGAAAGAGGTTCAATTCTTGTTAAGAAGGCTTCAGGGCGTCCAAGAAAGTCCAGCAAGCGCCAGGATTGTCTCCTAAAGAGGATTCTGCTGCGGGATCGGAGTGCCACCAGTGCAGAGCTTGCTCAGGAATGGCAGCAGGCAGGTGTGAGCGCATCTGCTCGCACAGTGAGGCGAAGACTTTTGGAAGATGGCCTGGTGTCAAGAAGGGCAGCAAAGAAGCCACTTCTCTCCAAAAAAAACATCAGGGACAGATTGATCTTCTGCAGAAAGTATGGTGAATGGACTGCTGAGGACTGGGGCAAAGTCATATTCTCCGATGAAGCTTCTTTCTGATTGTTTGGGGCATCTGGAAAAAGGCTTGTCCGGAGAAGAAAAGGTGAGCGCTACCATCAGTCCTGTGTCATGCCAACAGTAAAGCATCCTGAGACCATTCATGTGTGGGGTTTCTTCTCATCCAAGGGAGTGGGCTCACTCACAATTTTGCCCAAAAACACAGCCATGAATAAAGAATGGTACCAAAACACCCTCCGACAGAAACTTCTTCCAACAATCCAACAACAGTTTTGTGAAGAACAATGCATTTTCCAGCACGATGGAGCACTGTGCCATAAGGAAAAAGTGATAACTAAGTGGCTCGGGGACCAAAACGTTGACATTTTGGGTCCATGGCCTGGAAACGCCCCAGATCTTAATCCCATTGAGAACTTGTGGTCAAGCCTCAAGAGGCGGGTGGACAAACAAAAACCCACTAATTCTGACAAACTCCAAGAAGTGATTATGAAAGAATGGGTTGCTATCAGTCAGGAATTGGCCCAGAAGTTGATTGAGAGCATGCCCAGTCGAATTGCAGAGGTCCTGAAAAAGAAGGGCCAACACTGCAAATACTGACTCTTTGCATAAATGTCATGTAATTGTCGATAAAAGCCTTTGAAACGTATGAAGTGCGTGTAATTATATTTCACTACATCACAGAAACAACTGAAACAAAGATCTAAAAGCAGTTTAGCAGCAAACTTTGTGAAAACGAATATTTGTCATTCTCAAAACTTTTGGCCACGACTGTACACGCTGTAGGCCTGACACACGCTTGCAGGCAACTGCAATTATATTAGTGAAAAAAGTGTTGTTTTTATTTAAATGCAAGCTACTGTGACACCAGATATGAGTGGTGCAACTGGGCATGTCTGGCAGTAGTGGGCACAGTACACGCTTGCAGGCAACTGCAATTATATTACAGTAAAAAAAATTTTTTTAAATGCAAGCTACTGTGACACCAGATATGAGTGGTGACACTGGGCACTGGCAGTAGTGGGCACAGGATACGCTGTGGGCCTGACGCACACGCTGGCAGGCAACTGCAATTGGATTACAGAGAAACAAAAAAAAAAAAAAGCAGACTGATGTACTAGCCCTTAAATGGGCTTTTTGGGGTGCTGTCAGGACGCTGTCCTTACAGCAGATCAGATGAGTCTTTCAGGACTGGAGTGGACACTGGATACACTAGCCTAGCTATCGATTTTCCTATTAAATCAGCAGCAGCTGCACTGTCCCTCCTCTCACTAACATTGCAGCTTCTGAATGAATCAAAGATGGATGCTGTCCTTGCTTTTTGCTAGGAGGTGGGAGGGTCTGGGAGGGAGGGTATGCTGCTGACTGTGAGATACAGGGTCAAAGTTTGCTCAATGATGACAAATAGGGGGCGGACCGAACATCGCATATGTTCGCCCGCCGCGGCGAACGCGAACAAGCGATGTTCACCAGATTATAGTTCGGGACATCTCTAGTCTGTGGCAGGCACTGATATATTGTGCTGCTATGTCCACAGTGTTCTCTTCCTCTCCCAGCAGGATGGGTAGCTTCTCTTCCTCCTCCATGGAGCTGAAGTCTGGGAGTAGATCAGAGTTTCCTAAAGTGGATGTCCCTCACGGCTGAGTATTTGGGACAGTATATCAGGAAGTGGGCCTCATCCTTCACCGCCTCCAGGTGGCACTGCTGGCACAGTCTGCTTTCTCTAGGCATGTATCTCTGTCGATGCCGTCTGGATTCTATGGCCAGGCTGTGGGCGCTCAGTCTGTAGCGGCTAAGGATTTTCTGGTCTCTGGGGTTCCCTAGTTTCTCCAGATATGGGGCCAGTTTGTAGTCTTTCTGCAGGCTCTGGTACACCGTCAGCTTCTGGGATGCTCTCACCTTCTTCCTCCATTCACTGACGTATTCCTCTTGTCTCTTGTTTACGGTGTTCATGATACCGGCTTTTGTGAGGTGGTGTGGCGTTATTATCTGGTCGGGCTGGGTTTCAGTAAGTTCATTTTGGGGCTTTGCCTTGCCTGGGATCCCTTGGTGTAGCAAAGCTTTATGGTGATGGGAGCCTTCACTACTACCATGTAGATTTCTCCAGAATGATAGTCCCTCTTCTGGATTGATAAGTGTAGAGGGAATCTGCCCAGCTCCCCTTGACAGGCACTATTAGAGGTGCTCCGATGGACCTGGAGGAGATGCTTACAGAATTCCAGGTGGAATATTTGTTGGGCTGGAATCCCATCTTGACCAGTCAGGGTACGTGTAAGGGCCCCAGACTTCACAGCCATACAGGAGGATTGGTGCAATGATTTTAAGCCAGACCCTTACGGGTTTTTTGAGGTGGCACAGTTGTCTTCTGATGTTGTAGAAGGTCTACTTTGTCCTGCTTTGTCTTTCAGCTCCTCAATGGCTGATTTGAAGCTTGCAGTTTGGTCAATTATCAGGCCCAGGTAGGTGTACCTGTTGGTGGCTGTAAGAGGGCGGTTGTGTAGCGTGAAGGTAGGGGGCCTGGCTAACTTTATTTTCCTTCTCTGGAACACCCCAGTGTTGGTCT
The DNA here is from genome assembly GCF_905171765.1 of Bufo bufo. Classification (NCBI taxonomy): domain Eukaryota; kingdom Metazoa; phylum Chordata; class Amphibia; order Anura; family Bufonidae; genus Bufo; species Bufo bufo. The sequence continues at coordinate 790,006,167 of NC_053390.1, read as the reverse complement.
TTTTTAAATTGATGGGAAGGGCCCATGTGGTGCTGAATTTCTCCAGAATGACCAGCTGGTCTTGGAGACCTTTCTCAGTTGGTGATAGTAGGAGAAGGTCATCTGCATACAGGAGAAATTTCACCTCAGTGTCATGGAGGATGAGACCTGGTGTTGAGGAGGACTCCAGAGCCGCTGCCAGCTCGTTGATGTAAATGTTAGAGAGTTCTCCGCTTTTATTTGATATCTATATTGAGCCCTTGGCCGCTAGAGTTAGACAGGACCCTAGGATTCTGGGGTTTGGGGTACTAGGAATCGAAGACCGAATTTCTCTTTAAGCAGACTATATTCTATTTTATGTTCAACAGACACAATCTACTTTGTTGAACATCATTCAAACGATACATCAATTTGGAGAGGTCTCAGGTCTGGATGTAAACTGGGAAAAAACTACCCTCATGCCTTTGGATCATATCCTTAGATAACGTTTTACTCCCAAACGATGCCCCTATGAACACTCTGAAAATGTCAGACTCTTTTGAATATTTAGCTATTATAATCTCTCCTAGGGTGGAAGATTTCATCTCGCTTAACTTGATTCCATTGATAAATAAGCTAAGGTCAAAAATAACAACATGGCTCCGGTTATCTCTATCGAAAGCTGATAAAGTATCTCTAAGATGGTGATTCTCCCCCAGTTACTGTAGGTCTTCAAGAATTCTCCAGTTTGGATTGGGGATAAATTTTTTAAATTAATAGAATTATTTGGGACTATGGGGGCGGAAACGCGCAAGACTTAACCCCTTAGTGACCACCCATACGCCTTTTTACGGCGGTCACTAAGGGGCCTTAGGCGGCCCAGTCTAAGCACTGCACGGCTCACCCGTGCAGCGGGGAGCGCGGACCCGGCTCTCGCAGGAGTGCCGATCCGGGCTGTTTAACCCTTTACATGCCGGGCGCAATGGCGCCCGCTGCATGTAAAGTGGTGACAGAGAAAGCGGACTCCCTCTGTCTCCCATCAGCACCCCGAAAATGCGATCGCGGGGTGCTGATGTGTTGGGAAGCTTACCTTGCTTCCGATCAGGGCCCCGAGCCTGTCTTCAGTTATCACCAGCAGGATGTGCCTCTCTGGCGCAGCCTGCTGGTCAATGTTTGAATAGCATTGCTATTGAAATGTGCTATCCTGGATAAGCTGCACTACCTGAGCCACTTGTGTGGGTTGTAGACTCCGTCTCATGCTACCACTAGAGTGAAAGCACCGCCAGCATTCAAAAGTGACCAAAACATCAGCCAGGAAGCATAGGAACTGAGAAGTGGTCTGTAGTCACCACCTGCAGAACCACTCCTTTATTGGGGGTGTCTTGCTAATTGTCTATAATTTCCACCTGTTGTCTATCCCATTTGCACAACAGCATGTGAAATGGATTGTCACTCAGTGTTGCTTCCTAAGTGGACAGTTTGATTTCACAGAAGTGTGATTGACTTGGAGTTACATTGTGTTGTTTAAGTGTTCCCTTTATTTTTTTGAGCAGTGTAGTTTCCCCAGATTACTGCTGACACATACCCCTCGGTAGTTGGCCAGGTCATAACTGTCCCCACTCTTGTGTATTGGGGTTATGACACCTTGGTTCCAGGCTTGGGGAAAGTAGCCAGCGCTTAGCACAATGTTGTACAGTTTTGCTATGGCTGCCTGCATTGCTGGTGGGCTGTACTTAATCATTTCGGGTGGGATGCTATCTGTGCCATTGGCTTTCTTACCTCTTATGGTTGATATTCTCTCTGATATTTCCTGCAGTGTTATGGGCGAGTCTAGCGGGTTTTGGAAATCTTTAAGTTTCTCTTTCATGCTTTTCAGTTTTGACCTCATTTGTTCTTAGTCTGGGTTACGTTCTTCTTTTGGGATGTCTCTGTAGAGGTCTCTGAAATACTGGAGCCAGTTGTTGCCGTTCTGAATATGGAGGTTGTTTTTCTTCTCATTTGTGCCCAGGTGGTTCCATAGTTCCCAGAAGGAGTTATCTTGGAGGGCATCTTGAAGCTGTGTAAGTTTGGTTGAGGTATATTCTTGCTTTTTCCTTCTGAGGAGGGTTTTGTATTGCCTCTGCTTTGTGTCGTAGACTTCCCGCAGGTTGGTGTTGTTGGGATCTCTATGCTTTTTATTTGAGGCCGATCTCAAGGTTTTCCGTACAGCTCTGCACTCCTCATCAAACCAAGTGTTGGGGTTATCTTCTTTTTGCTTCAGATGGCTATACTTTTTCAGGTCAGCCATTTCTGCCATTGTGTAAAATATATTAAGATCTCTTACAGCTTGAATGACTCTTTCTGGGTTTATCTCAAACACCTTGTTGTTGAAGTAGTAGAGCATCCCTTGGATTTCTGGTTTACTGTGCACCTCTTTATATTTCTCAGCCGATGTCTTGGACCACTTATAAGATGGAGGTAGTGTGAAGAGCCCGGCCTGCTGAGGTATTTGTCCTGGTGGTTTGTTTGTGGACTTAACATATAGGGATGTTGGTTGTGATCAGACAAGTGCGATTGTAGGCTGACTATGAAGGTCCCAATGTTTGCGGGGTCCATGTCTGTGATGGCATAGTACACTACACTGCTATCCACATGGGAGTTTAGTGTACTCCTTCCTAAAGAGTCTCCCTTGTTGAGACCGTTGAGGATGTGGAGTCCTAGGCTTTGGCGAAGATTTAACAATTTTTTGCCACTTTTATTTACCGTGCTGTCGTAACTGTTCCTGTCTGTATGTACTCGGCTGTCGCTGTAGGTCTGTGCTCCATATATATATATATATATATATATATATATATATATATTTCCATCTGTGGTCAGGTAGTCTTTCCCTGCCTGTTCTGGCATTGAGGTCTCCCATGATAAGGACTTTGCCCAGGGTTTGATAGTGGGCGGCTTTCCTTTGCAGGACCTTAAAGCATTCTGGGTTGTAGTAAAGGTACTCAGAAGGTGGTATGTAGGCCGCACGGAGGTATATGTGTAACACCCCAGAGTTGTGTTACTACACGCCTCTACCCCACTACTGCCCTTTAAGAACTTTTATATTGTCATCTGATGTAACTTACATTATGTCTTCACAAATGTGCATCTAAAACTATGTTAAATGTAATTGTTCCCTTGTAATGTTCCAGGTTGACCAGCAGGTGGCAGCATCATTGGTAGAGATAGTTTTAATGTTATGGCCGTTCAGAGTGGAACGATCCTGTTCTGTTCTGCCCCCCTGCTGAAGAGAAGTGGAGGTTCCCACATCCTGCAGAAAGGGAGGAAAAAATCTGTTAGAACCAGTTCTAGTTTCCCCTGCATAGGGAAGACAGCAAGGACCAAGTCTCGTTCTGAGACTTGATCAAATTCCCAGTCTGAGCCCTGCAGCTCAACTGGATGAAAAGAAGTAGAAAGTTGCAGACAACCTCCAGTTCCAGGAAGAAAGCATCCCCTGAGGATATAACTGTGAGTCAAGTCCAGAGACCTAGGAGAAGCCATTCCTCCTCAGATAGTCTGTCCCCACAAAGCAGAAGGTACAGTTCAAAGCAAAAGATTCATTCCTGCCAACCAATGCCAAAGCCTGCTGGGACCAAAGACCAAAGCTGTATTCTGCTTGGATGAAAGTTATCTTCAGTAAAGAAACGTTTGAACTTCATCTAAAGGTCTGGACATCAATTTCTGCTGCAAAATCCCTCTATTACTCCTACTATCACCACACTAAATTTATTGCAAGTGAGCCAGGAGCCCAGCCGTGCCCAGGTAGGAGACACCGTTGACACTACTACCACTATCCTACAGAGACATTATAGGACATTATACCACTCTGGCATTCCTAATCTGGGACGTGCATTATAACACCTTTGAAGGGCCTTGTGACAATACCCTGCGCACGCTGCAATTGGTGTCATGAACAAAATACAGACTATTATCCACCTGACCCAGCCATTGCATTAAAGTGGCGTCAGTATACCTGCATCCTGGTCACTGCAGATGTCTGACTGGGAGGTGAGGATGGAGCGGTCTATTCTGATCCAGATGTGGCTGTTTCCCTGTTTCACTGGTCTGATCTGCTCATGGAGCTCCACTTTATACCACACTAGTATTCCTCCCGAACAGCGGCCAAGTTTGGTGGTTTTATTTTTCAGGGCCGGGACAGAGATTTCCCTGTATCCAGTGGGTACTAGTCCTGGCGGCTACTGCTGATCGGTGGTGTGTCAGACGCCCAGCAATCAGGAATTGATTACCTTTCCTGAGGATAGGTCCTCAATATCGGGAACCTGGAAAACCCCTTTAAGCGAGACTGTTTGCTGTGCTAAAAGTCCAAACAAATTGAACGTTAAAGAGCGAGGACAGAAAGTACAATACATGGAGTAGCTTCAAAAAAATTATATCCAGAAAACCATCTACCCGTGTTTTATTAACAAAATATTACATAAAATAGTCACATACCGGCAGATAATATGTGATAGAAAGTTCTGATAAAAAATATCCCTTTAAGAACCACTTCTGTAAATGAAGACCTGCTAGCAATAAGCCACATGTCCATCAGCTGGACTCCAGAGACCTCTGCAGGAGAAATGTGGTATTACATGGTGCCTTCTCAAATGCATCAGGAACCCTGCAATATTTGCTTGCCCTGAGCCTGGTGATGGGGGTGACACATGCCAGTTTTTTATTATCTCTTCTTCTGTAAGTCCAGCCCCAGTCCTGCTTTTACTTGAACTTCTAAGTCATGTATGGGATTGGTTTCTAGAGATACACTGCCTAACAACTAGTGTTGAGTGGTCAGGAATCTTTTGAAAATTTCCTTAGCAACTCTGCTTCTTCAGTGTTCTGACATCGTGGCTTTCAGTTCAGCTCTGCAACATTGGTCCTCAGTTCAACTTTCCTGCACTGAGCCTACAGCACTGCTACACTGCACTGCTACATTGGTTCTCCAGCTCTTCTACTTTGTCTCTCTAGCTCTTCTACACCGCTCCTCCTGCTTTGATGCACCAGTGCCGCCTATCAGTACTGCTTCAAGGTCTGCTTTAGTAGCTTAGTGGATGCACCTCACCAGATGAGAACATAACAAGCCCCAGGTAATATGCAGAATATTTTAGGATACATTAAAACCAAGTTGCAAATGTAAAAACATCCCCCCAAACCTGTATACAGAGACCCTCTGCTATCACCGCTGCTGACTGAAGCCATGTATTTAATCTTGGCCCTCCAGTGCTGCCCCAGGGTCTCATTTGACTGACATTTATCATGTTATATACTGCCCTGAGGATATAATATGTGTAATCTGCAAAACTGATGCCGTTCGGTACACTCTGTGCATGACCCCAATTACACAGAAGAGCGGTGACACCATCAACAATGGATGTGACCTTGCAGTAAAGTGCTTCGCAACGGCCTCTTGCGTTGGCGCTCTATTTATGTAGCGTTCACATTTTCAGCAGGCTCACAGCAGGACGGTTATCTCCCAGCAAGACGGAGAACTATGAATGCTATTATCTGTACACTGCGCAGAATGATCTGCTGTCAGAATAGTAATGTGCGATGCCGGCCGACAGGTTCATTCTCCGCTGTAGGAAGGTGGGCTAATCCGTGTATAATGTACGAGACAAGGCAAGATTATATGGAGGGCATAGGTGGTTCATGCCTTACATCACTCACCCTCCCGGGTTGGTTCTTCCATTTCTATTCTGAAAATCACAACCAAATCAGGAGAGCTGGTTGTCATGCGGTTATTGGCATCTTCATTGGAGTCTATGTGAGTTGTTGGCTCCATAACTTCCATACATTACAGTGGACAGGACCATGCACATGCATAGCCACCTCCTGTATATGGATGTGTTAGGGTTCCCAGGGGCTGGATCGGGGTCCACCACCACATTTTTTCCAGGGGCTTTTCGTCAATCTTAATCTGGCCAGGCTCGACTATTTCTCTTATGCTCTTTGATTGTCTACATGTTTTCCTCATCCCCATACTATTGTCTTCTCTCACCCTTCTCAGCCGTTCTTTTTCTTGTCTTATCTGCAGTGAAAGGGAACTGTAGGGCACCTGATTTTCCAGGATTTTCATAAGGATAGCCTATCGTCAGGATAGGTTATCAATATCAGATCAAAGGCGGTCTGCATCCCGGCACACTCGCCAATTAGCTGTATGAAGAGGCCATGGTGCTCTTGAGCTCTTAGGCCTCTTCCTGTGCCCTGTGATGTCATGTTCATCAATCACATGACCTAGGAACAGCTCAGTCCCATGCAAGTGAATGGGCATAAGCTGCAATACCAAGTGCCGCCACTATACAATGGATGGCGCTCACCAAAGCTCCAGTTGGCACCACGGCTTCCTAAAACAGCTTATCGATGGATGTGCCAGGAGTCGGAAAAGTATAGGCCATTGTAACGGATCTCCTGGCACCCCGACCGGGTACCTCCGTCGATGGATGCTCCTAGCGCTTCCCGAGGACTCCAAGCACTCCACTCGACACCGTAAGCACTGCAGACCCCACGAACCGCCGAAGCTTGGTTGAGGTCTCACCGGCTCCTACCCACCCTGGACCAACGAAAAGGCTCCAGGCTCCAGTGGGTGAACCTCTCCTAAATCCAGAGAGCAGGAACAGCTCTTACAAGAGCTAGGAGTTATAGCCAGAGGAGTATACAGCGTATAGCAATCCCCATACACATGAGACGAGCCTCTATGTTTAATGTAAAACAGGAACTCTTTATTGAACACACAAGCATTGACTTATATACACATTTTACAACAAGGGTACCACCCCCGTGGACCTGGTTGGGAACTGAGGACATGACATAGCAGCCAATCCTTTACAGTTTAAACACAAAAACTAACCCTATTCAACAAACACACTGGCATTGTCTGTGACGCCATTAACAAACACACTGGCATTGTCTGTGACGCAATTAACAAACACAACATGCAAACAGGCATCTTCACCCCCTCCATAATGAATAATTAGGGACAGTGGAGACACATGTGATGGGATTATCTCCTGAGTGTATCATATGGTGATCTACTCATCTAGGAGTCGGCTGCTATTATAATCAACTAACTTAATCCCATCACTAACACAATCAGTGGGAGTCTCAGTGCAGAGTTAACCCTTTTTGTGTTGCTGAATCCACACCATGCCTTTTTAATGGGCAATAGGAAATATGTGGCATATAAATTACACACATAAATCAGGGTTCATAGTTCCTTGTAACCCCAAAAGGTCTTAGGGGGTCTCCATAGTTCTCAGTCCATAGTCTGTAGGAAGGAGGCTGGCCCTCAGGTTTCTTCAGCAGCACCAGTGACTGCTCAGTCCGTCACATTTCTCCCCTCTCAACAGTAGACTAACCAGGTACCGGACCTCCTGTCGGTCGGTGCCTGAGTTAGTCGAGTAGCCCACCCATAAACAAACACTGGTCCTGTTGAACTCTGGGGCCTGGCTCTGTTCTGTATGTCCCCAGCTGTTGAGTGGGCATCTGCTACTCCTTGCTTCATTGTTGTTCTCTAGCTTGGAGCTGTAGGTGCTTGGTGGGCAGAGGCCGACTGCGCTCTGCCCAGATGCCAGCTCTTCCGTTGGGGTAGCCTGTGGGGAGTCAGACTCTGGACAAGAGCATCGGGGAGTACAGAGGCCGACTGTGCTCTGCCCAGATGCCAGCTCTTCTGCTGGGATGGGGTCAGGGAATCCTACTCCCAGGACCTGGTTGTGGATCGGCTGTGGAGAGTAGGGATTGCTTAAATCCTCCTCCTGGCATTCCTGCGGCGTTGGTGGGGGATCTGTACCGGCTGTCCAGCATCCCTGTAGGTCTGGGGCAGAGACCGCGGTCCCATCTGCACCATCAGAGTTAGGGGTGCTGTCCCCCTGTGGTTGGGGAGAGAGAACGGTTGTCTCCTCTCCCTTCAAGTTACACTGCCTCTGGGGAATGGAGACGATGCTCTCCTCTCCCTGCAAAACATACTGCCGCTGGGGAGCAGGAGCGACTGTCCCTACTCCCTGAAACTCAGGCTGCCGTTGGGGATCTGGGCCGACCGCCCAGCATCCCTGTAGGGCTGGTGGAGAGACCTCGGTCCCATCTCCACCTGCTATATGGGGTTCCCCCCAGGACCAGTCTATGAGGTCCCCTACCTCCACTGCTGGTACTGAAGCAGGGGATACTTCCATCGGGTCTTCCCAGCTGTAGGGTTGTAGGTCTAGGACTGCCACCCAGCTCTCTGGCAGTGTATATTGGGGCCGAATTGAGCTGAAGAAGTATTGGTAATCTTGCTCCAGCTCCCACTCCATTGTCACTAGAGATGCCAGGTCTTGTCTAACCTCTCTCACTGTAGCCCAATCATGCATAGCCTCCCTGTAGTCATATATATCCCAGAACCAGGACTCTCCAGCTTCTTCGAACTCCGGTTCTGCGAAGGCCTCAAACAACAGGCCAGGGCCATCATAATCCTCACCCTCGGGTCTGTCGTGCTCAGCCATCCAGGGGGAGTGCCGAATCACATACCACCAGAGTGCCTGGTAGGCGTCGTCTAGCCAAAGCTCCTTCCATACCAGGCTCTTGAGTTCTGTCACCCACTCATCCAGGGGCTTCTCTCCCAGAAGGGGCATTCGCAGGGCCACTTGCATTCGCAACTGCTGCTCCTCACTGGGGAGACTCTCGCCCCGCCGACGCTGTACATCTTCCAGGGACTCGTGCCAGACGCCTTTCCGGACTGCATCCCTCCAGTCCGGGTCATCTTCCTCCTCGTAGTGGAACGCTGTTCGAAGACTAACCGATTCCATCCTGCTGTAGCCAGGGGCGCTGTACGGATACTAGTGTTGCCCTCAATTTTGTAAATCCACGAACGGTGTCTCCGAGCTGCTTCTCCTCTCACTAGGACGCCATCCCACTGCTTGCCACCAATGTAATGGATCTCCTGGCACCCCGACCGGGTACCTCCGTCGATGGATGCTCCTAGCGCTTCCAGAGGACTCCAAGCACTCCACTCGACACCGTAAGCACTGCAGACCCCACGAACCGCCGAAGCTTGGTTGAGGTCTCACCGTCTCCTACCCACTCTGGACCTACGACAAGGCTCCAGGCTCCAGTGGGTGAACCTCTCCTAAATCCAGAGAGCAGGAACAGCTCTTACAAGAGCTAGGAGTTATAGCCAGAGGAGTATACAGCGTATAGCAATCCCCATACACATGAGACGAGGCTCTATGCTGAATGTAAAACAGGAACTCTTTATTGAACACACAAGCATTGACTTATATACACATTTTACAACAAGGGTACCACCCCCGTGGACCTGGTTGGGAACTGAGGACATGACATAGCAGCCAATCCTTTACAGTTTAAACACAAAAACGAACCCTATTCAACAAACACAATGGGATTGTCTGAGACGCAATTAACAAACACAACATGCAAACAGACATCTCCCCCCCCCTCCATAATGAATGAATAGGGACAGTGCAGACACATGTGATGGATTATCTCCTGAGTGTATCATATGGTGATCTACTCATCTAGGAGTCGGCTGCTATTATAATCAACCAGGGTCAGACTGGCTCACCGGGAAGCCGGTGAAATGCCCGGTGGGCCCCTTGCCTGTCTGCTTATACTACAGCCAGAGCCACCAGCAGGGGCAGGGCAGTTACTATACTTTCAGGCACCTGGCTGCTATCAGGTGCTGGACTGCAGCACTGGCACATATCATTTTACTTTGGTGAAAGGGACAGCACAATACCTTGCAGCGCTTGTTCCTTTCTACAAAGTAAACTTCACCGACCCGACATGAGCAGACCGCTCCCCCCCCCTCCTCTCTGCAGTGTGATATTCCATCATGTGTGAGGAGGGGGCGGAGCCAGAGGAGCCGACAGCCGAGGCAGCAGCAGGAGATCATGGAGACGCTGCTCTCTCTGAGTGACTGTGCCTCCAGTATAAAGTTCAGTCCTCTTCTCTGGTCCCACTACTCCACACAGCAGCACTGGGGTAAGTTACTGTGGGAGGGAAGTGGGAAGTTAGGAGAGTCCTGAAGCTGCTGCCCCTGCACATCTTGTGTCCCCCTGTTCCAGCCCCTCACAGACCTTTGCCCACCAACTATCTCACCTATACTTTATACAGAGCAAGAAGTTATGTCTCCCAGTGTCCCCCTCTTCCCTCTCATCAGTGGCATTTCACACTTTCCCAGCCCCTCACCCCCACATAATATGTAATGTCTCTGGAGCAGTGGCGTACACACAATCCATGGGGCCCCGGTGCAAAACTGAACCATGGGGCCCCCCTCCCCGTCGCCGCTGCACATCTTGTGTCCCCCTGTTCCAGCCCCTCACAGACCTTTGCCCAGTGCCCACTAACTATCTCGCCTATACTTTATACAGAGCAAGAAGTTATGTCTCCCAGTGTCCCCCTCTTCCCTCTCATCAGTGGCATTTCACACTTTCCCAGCCCCTCACCACCACATAATATGTAATGTCAGAAGCTGCCACCAATGAAGATAACTTGCCCATTAATTTAAATATAGCGACACCTGACCTCTATGAGAGGTAGCTGCGATCCGCGGCAGTTAACCCCTCAGGTGCAGCTATATGATTCACCCGCCTCCTATATTTGAATTAATAACTGAGTTAACATCATTGGTGGCGCAATGGCCACAGCCCCTCCCCTCCTCCTCCCCTCTTGCCTCTCACTGGTGGCAGCGGCAGCAGACTGCTTCCTTCTCCCCTGTGCTGCTGAGGGAACATTGATCCCGTTGATAGCAGCGCGATCCATGATCGGCATATCGGCAAGGTTAGATGCTGATACTGATAACTTTGAAAATCCTGAATATCGGCTGATAATATCGGTAAATCCGATAATCGGTCGATCCCTACCTGGGACCACTGCCGATCAGCTGTTTGAGAAGGCACCGGGGCTCCTGTGAGCCCTGTGCCCTTCTCTGTGATTTTTCTGGGCCATGTGACGTCACGTTCATTGATCAAGTGGCCTAGGAGCAGCTCAGCCCCATAGAAGTGAAAGGGGCTGAGCGCGATACCAAGCACAGCCGCTATACAATGTACGGCGCTGAGCCTGGTGAGCTGAGAGGAGGCCGGGGCACTACTGCCAGCACTTCAATAAACTTATCCTTCTGAATATGCAGGAAACATTTCCTTCACTTTGGATATTGTTTAGGCTGGGGGACTGGGTGGTTCATCTAGGACATGGAATGTCCACGTGTGACCGCTGTCCAAACTACTGACTGTAAATAACAGATACAGTTATCAACTAAATGAGTTGCTTAAACTTGTTCATTTTTCAGTCTCGCACATAATACAGTAACAGTATGCTAAACAGAACAGTATTGTGCACTGCACTATATCAAATAGTTTCTCTTTAAAGGGAGTCTGTCATCACAGTTTCACCTTTTTAACCCTTCCCATAGCTTTCGAGCAGCATTACAGTTGATAAAAACATTACTTTTATAAGCAATCGTGGACTTATAAAACTGGCAAAAATCATCTTAGTAGGATATGCAAATGAGGGCTCGCAAGTGCCCAGGGGTGGCGTCAACCTTGTAGGTGCCCAGGAATGGACATCGCAGTGCGCATGCGCCGGCCGATGGACTCTGTGCGCAGGCGCGGGATCTCGGCAAAAGAAGAAGTAAGAAGATGGGCGGGCAGAGGGAAAGGATGGGCGGGGGGAAGCGACGATAAGGCAGAGCTGCCTGGGCACCTACGAGGGTAACGCCGCCCCTGGGCACTTGCGAGCCCTCATTTGCATATCCTGCTAAGATGATTTTTGCCAGTTTTATAAGTCCAGGATTGCTTATAAAGGTAATGTTTTTATCAACTGTAATGCTGCTCGAAAGCTATGGGAAGGGTTAAAAAGGTGAAACTGTGATGACAGACTCCCTTTAAAGAGAAACTATTTGATATAGTGCAGTGCACAATACTGTTCTGTTTAGCATACTGTTACTGTATTGTGTGCGAAAATGAAAAATGAACAAGTTATATCTCCAGCTCTAGGGTGGGCCCCCAAAATCAATTCCACTGGTGGGCCCTAGGCACCCCAGTCCGACACTGTAATCAACTATCTTAATCCCATCACTAACACAATCAGTGGGAGTCTCAGTGCAGAGTTAACCCTTTTTGTGTTGCTCAATCCACACCATGCCTTTTTAATGGGCAATAGGAAATATGTGGCATATAAATTACACACGTAAATCAGGGTTCATAGTTCCTTGTAATGCCAAAAGGTCTTAGGGGGTCTCCATAGTTCTCGGTCCATAGTCTGTAGGAAGGAGGCCGGCCCTCAGGCTTCTCCAGCAGCCCCAGTGACTGCTCAGTCCATCACAGCCATCAATATGAAAATCCCAGAAAATAGTTTGCAAGTTTCACTTGTGTGACCTCCCTCCTCCCACAATTTTGGTTTGGTCTTGGTACTCTGCTGGTGCTAGGACTTAAAGGGGTTATCCCATGATTAATGTAAAAAATTAAAATCTCTTTCTAACAAAGCTAGAACCAGCCCTGTACCTCACATGGATTCAGAGATCTCCATATTTATTGCGCTGCTAAATTTATATCAAGCTGGAAGCTTAATGGGAGTGTCTTTTCTGCTAGAGCTAAGGGGGCGTGTCCATGCTCTCCCTATCACAGCTCAGGGGGCGTGTCCATGCTCTCCCTTTTACAGCACAGGACACAGTTGAAGGATGAAACTGAGCATGTGCGGCCATCTCAGTGAGCAGGACAGAGAAATAAGAAAAAAAAACTGCAGGTGGCGCTATACAGATACATTTTACCACCCCAAGCAGAGCTAAATACCGCAGTGTATCACAAAATATTGCCCCAGCAGCACAAAACACCTCCCCAAAAATTGCCCCTCAGTGGTGACCAGCACCACCTGAACTGTTCTGTCCTTCCACTCCAGTTGTCTTAGGATGGCACTATAGTTACATTCAGGAGTCAGGTGGGGAGCATCAGATAATTAATTACCATGGCTGACTGTCATGAGGAGGGTTCAGTGATTAAATGGCCAAAGAGAAAAGGGGAGAAGGCGCTCATAGGTGGTGGTTGACAAGATATGTTGTTATTTGTTCCTAGCCAGGGTGAGTGGTTGCTACTCACCTTGGTTAGGTTGTACTTTTGGTAGTACAGTTCTGGTGGAGGTAAAATCATGGGGTGATGTGGGTTGGTGCAGCCGATTAACGTCCAAGTTGACCATGGGCGGGAGCCAAGCCGCCACTTTGGTGCGAATTGTGGTGTATGGGGAGGGGGCTCGTCTGCACTGGGTTCATGCAGTGAGCGGGTGGACACAAGGCGCAATTCACAACCCAGTTGAGGATACGCAGACCCCTTTATCAAGTCTGTATCCTTGTCACCGTAGGCTAATTGGAGGTCACTCTTGTTGGAGATCCCTTATTTGGGGGGTGTATGGCGGTCCGCACTTGGTGATGCGGCCGGTGAGTGTCCTCCAGTGGTAGCGCTTCTGCACGTGTAGCCAGTGGGACATGAGGAGGGTTCAGGCAGCCCCCTGAGCATCTACCCATCTGGAGGTTTCCCTGTAGGGTCTATGGCCGGTCCGACCCTGGTTCACACCTCCATTTAACTGTTCTGTAGGCTGTTGCGGCAGAGAATAGCCTGCTGGAGTTCACTGGATCTGGCCTAGCTGGATACTCCTGTTTACCGCTGGACCCCATTGATTATAAGGGCATGTGGCCAGGTTTTGGCCAGATAAAAGGAGGTGTGAACCTACCCTTATCTTCTGTGACTCCAACTGTGTTTTTTTCCCCCCTTTATTCATAGCCTCCCCCATTCTGTTGCTATCAGTGTTGTCAGTTTTGGCACCCGGTAGCAGTGAATTGTCAGGTGGCTGATCTTCGGCACTGAGGACTGGGGAGCAAGCACCTGACTGACTAGTCACTACTATCAAAACTAACAGCACTAAGGCGGGGTTCACACAGGGGTTGCGGGTGCGTTGCGGGAAAAGATGCGTGTGCGTTGCGGGAACATCTGCGATTTTTTCCCCGCGAGTGCAAAGCGTTTTAATGCGTTTTGCACGCGCATGAGAAAAAAGCGGCATGTTTGGTACTAAAACTCACCTCCTCCAATTGATTGCGTAGCTGCTGGTCTCCTGTTCTTTCTTCAGGACCTGTCAAAGGACCTGTGGTGACGTCACTGAGCTCATCACATGGTCCATCACCATGGTGATGGATCATGTGATGTATCATGTGATGAGCACAGTGATGCCACCACAGGTCCTTTGACAGGTCCTGAAGAAAGAACAGGAGACAGACAGCTAAGCAATCAATTGGAGGAGGTGAGTTAATTATTATTATTATTTTTTTAACCCTCAATTAACCTTCTACTAAGCATTCTGTATTAAAGAATGCTATTATTTTCCCTTATAACCATGTTATAAGGGAAAATAATACAGTGAATAGACTTTCATCCTAGCAACCGTGCGTGAAAATCGCACCGCATCTGCACCTGCTTGCGGATGCTTGCGATTTTCACGCAGCCCCATTCACTTCTATGGGCCCTGCGTTGAGTGAAAAACAAACAATATAGAGCATGCTGCGATTTTCACGCAATGCACGAGTGATGCGTGAAAATCACCGCTCATGTGCGCAGCCCCATAGAAGTGAATGGGTCTGGATTCAGTGCGGGTGCAATGCGTTCACCTCACGCATTGCACTCGCCCGTGTGAACCCAGCCTAATAGTGACTGAATTGGAGAGGCTGTAAGGAACAAAAACATCGTACCAGAGTCCCGGAAGGTATGCGGCCAATTAAATTTCCCCGAGGACGGGACAGGTCGTCTTTAAATACCTTTTATTTAATTACCGTGGTTAGGATTTTTCTGGAACAAGACGCCTTTTAGTCTACACAGAACTTATTTCAGAACAAACATCGTTTGAGTTTTACGGCAGCTACATGAATAGCGCCACTTGTGATGTCACTGCGTCCGTGTTTGTGGAAAGCTGTGTACCGGGGCTGTTTGCTGCACGACATTTGATGACGCTGGAACTCCCCATTTACCTGAATGGGTCACAAACAAACAAGAACACACCAGCTCCTGTTGATCTGTCGAAATGTTTAGTCTCTTGAAAACCTGGAAAATTTCATTGCACGTTGCTGCACACAGCCTTGGTTGAAAAATGTACCGTGGGTTATGTGTACGCCTCTGACCTTTCCGTAAAATCAGTCCCTAATTTTTACTTTACTTTTACTGACTGAGATGGTTTATTTTTTTTTCAAGCTACAAAGTTTCAAATTTATACAGATGTATAGAAAAAAAGTTATAAGCTTTGAAGGGGTTGTCAGATATTAATCCACAGGATAGGTCATCAATATCTGATCGGTGGAGGTCCATTTCCTAGCACCTCCACGATCAGCTGTTTCGGGGTGCCACAGCACCGGAAATGAAACTGTCTATGGAGCAGAAGCAGAAGGCTCCGTCCGGCTCCATGGCTACTGATAGGTGGAGGACCCTGATCGATTTGATATTAATGACCTTTCCTGAGGATAGGTCATCAATATCTGTAGCCTGGACAACCCCATTAATGTATGGCTCACATAATACAGTATATAAAAATCTGAACAAACATTGATGTCCACGATTTTGTAAAATTACATATACATCCAAGTCTCAATTTCTCCAAGGGTTTTGCCTTTCTCGATTGCTGCTGGTGTCCGGTGTAGTAAAATGATCTTGTAAAATTATGTGTGAAGTTGCGCACCATATGTGACCACTTAACTGCCCATTATCAAGTGCTTACCCCTGGACTAAGTCCCATCCATTTTACTATGTCTGACTAAATATGTCAAAGCGATGAGTAGAATATACATCTGTTGTAATTGTAAAATAAAACAAAATTCTCTACTTTCATCTTCAGGAACCCGAGCAGAGCGAGCTTTAGTGCTACGAGTAGATGATCATGGGAGGTGACAGCATCTCTGCTTCAGGATCGATGTACTGAACATTTTGCGAGCATTCTTCACTTATTTCTCCTTCCAAAAAGTTTAAAGCTTCGTGACAGGGCCAACCTTATGTTGGATGGTGCCTTGTGCATTACTTTCACCTTACAACAGTGCTATATGTTGGTCACATAACACCATCATGCTTAATTAACAATACTATACAGCGCTGACAGCACTATACACTGCAAAATAATGTGCTGTACACAGGGCCGCTGATAGAAATCATGGGGCCCCGTACAGCATACATGACGGGGCCCCCTTCAGCTCCACCCCCTGATCCCTCCTTCAGCCACACCCCTGGCCCCGCCCTTGGCCCCTCCCCAGACGCCGCCTTGAAACAACATGCAGATTTGTCTACAAGTGATATTTATGGCGCTGGGGGGTCGTCTGTGAATGGCGCTGTTATGGAGGGGATCTGTGAATGGCACTGTTATGGAGGGGATCTGTGAATGGCACTTTTATGGAGGGGATCTGTGGATGGCACTGTTATGGAGGGGATCTGTGGATGGCACTGTTATGGAGGGGATCTGTGGATGGCACTGTTATGGAGGGGATCTGTGGATGGCACTGTTATGGAGGGAATCTGTGGATGGCACTGTTATGGAGGGGATCTGTGGATGGCACTGTTATGGAGAGGATCTGTGGATGGCACTGTTATGGAGGGGATCTGTGGATGGCACTGTTATGGGGGGATCTGTGGATGGCACTGTTATGGGGGGATCTGTGGATGGCACTGTTATAGAGGGGGATCTGTGGATGACACATACCGTATATAGCATCTTATGCTATGTGTCATCCACAGATACCCCTCCATAACAGTGCCATTCACAGATACCCTCCATAACAGTGCCATCCACAGATCCCCCCCATAACAGTCATCCACAGATCCCCCCCATAACAGTGTCATCCACAGATCCCCCTCCATAATGGTGCCATCCACAGATCCCCCCCATAAGTGTCATCCACAGACCCCCCCGGCCCCCCCCCATAAGTGTCATCCACATGACAGACCCCCCCCCCCCATAACAGTGCCATCCACGGATCCCCCGCCCTCCCTATAACAGTGCCGTCATGACGTCATCCATATAGATCCCCCCCCCGCCACTCACAGTAGTATACATTAATAAATCGGTGCAGCCGTGCAGGCTGCAGACAGTAACTTTAATTTTAGCACAGGCACAGCGCTCATCTCTTTACTAAAATACTACCTTACATTCAGCTCCTGCCTCCTCCCTCCACCCTCCAGCCTCCAGTAACAAGTGCGGGCGGCAGCGCTCACTCACTGACGTCCCGCGCCTGCGCCGCCTAGTGGGAGGAGCAGGCGTGTGACGTCAGTGAGTGAGCGCCGCCCCCACACTGCCTGCTGTTACTGGAGCCAGCCCACTGACAGCAAAAAAATTAAAATGGCTCGGGAGTCGGCAGCCCGGGCCCCCCTGCCAGCCGGGCCCGGTACAACTGGGCCAGCTGTACTGGCCTATCAGCGGCCCTGGCTGTACAGCACCAAAGTAGATGAGTAAATACTGCCATTTTGTGCTTACACACCAACATACAATGACCAAATAACAGCTGCATGCACAGGGCGGTCTAATATCAGGATGTCGTGGTGGTCACAAGTACCAACTTCAGCCAGTGCTCCTTGTGCACTCACATCAGGTCCTCTTAGAGGCTCATTTGCATGTATAAAAACTTTTTTTTCAGCAATGCAGACACATATGAACATGGGACCAACACAGATGCCGTCAGCTGCCAAGAGCACCTCATAGGTACAAAACTGCTGACAGATGCCCTTTATAACACATTCGTTCATTCAAATTATTTTAAAGGGACAGTGGCACTACCATCTTTCTCTAGCTAACTGGACTCTGCAAATCCAAATCTATCCACCAAAAAATCTTGGAGTCCATAATCAGCACTTCGGAGGAGACCTCTTCCAGGCAATTATCCATCTTAGAAATCACCGCACACGAGGCGTCGCGCTTTGGTTTACAAGCCAGTAATGGCGGGCAGAGGGGTTTTGTGTAATGAGAAGCAGGTGCGGCCGACTCCAGGCAGCTGCACACGTTTGTTTACATAAAGTTGGACTCGGACGTGATTTACAGTGTAGGGTGGTAATAAATTATACACATTGGGTAGGCTTACACATATGTTTGAGTTACCTCGGACATCTCTACATATACACTAGTTTTACAGTACGTAGTGTCATGTGATTTATAAGGGATGGACATCTATAGCTGTCACAGTCATTTACTTTGGATTTTTAAAGGTTATTTCCATCAAAAATAAAGTTAATGCCATTCATGAGTTCTTCATTTCGCAAGTTTTAAAAAAAAAATAATTTTGTTATTTCTTAAAAAGGTTTTTCAATTAATCACGGCAGGGACCAGCTGTTAGGAAACTACAACTCCCATAATCCTTCTTTGACTTCTATGGGAGTTAGAAGAACAGCCGAGTAAGTATGTGTGCCGGGAGTTGGATTGCTGAAGGTTGCTGATCCCTGAACCAGGGGATAGGGGAGAGGTGTCTGATTTCTGGGGGTCTGACCAATGGGAGACGGAGGTCCTAGAGTCCCCTGTGAGAATGAAGTGGTAAATGTGCCTCCCCTTCATTTACTTCCATGGGACTGCTGGAGGTAGTATAGTACCCCAGAGCGGGCATTACCATTCCTTCACCCTGCTACTGTCTAGAATGGCTAACAATTAATTTCATCTGTGTACTTGATTCCAGGTCCTTTGATACTGTGCCTTAATAATATTGTTGTGTAACGTATGTATTGTTATTTCATGCACTGTGCCTGGTTCACCAGCAGGTGGCAGTGTACCTGGCAGAGAGAGAGATCTTTAGATAGAATGGAACTTACCATTCTATTCTCCCACTTTTGAGCAGAAGTGGGCTAGTCCTGCTTCCTACCAAGGGAGAGGTTGCAGGAAGAAATAGGGAGTCGATAGAAGGATTGGAAAGAGACAAGACATGGCTAAGTGAGGGGAGTGTCCCCCTCCCTTCTGCAGCAGGTGTCTTCCAGGGGAAGCAGCTCATAGAGAACCCCGAATCCTTGCAGTTCATAGACTGAGTATTATGAGGAGGTCAGCGGCCAAAGGCAACCTACTCAAAGGTACCAGAACTGCCAGAACGTCCAGTAGCCAGACTGAAGCCAGAGATTAGCACAGCAGAAAGAGAAAGCAAGGTATCCAAGTTTGCCTGCCTATTTATCCCAAAACCTGATGGAACCAAGAGAAAGATTAATGGGGTAATTTTTCAAACCGGTGTAAAGTAGAACTGGCTTAGTTGCCCATAGCAAACAATCAGATTCCTCCTTTCATTTTCCAAAGAATATGATTGGTTGCTATGGGCAACTAAGCCAGTTCTACTTTACACCAGTTTGATAAATGACCCCACAAGTGTTGTCTGGATGCAAGTTTATTCAAGTAAAACTGTTGAACTTTATCAAGTCTGGACTCGACTTTTTTCCACCTCCTACAACTCTCCCCTTTATTGCTACGGAGCCTAACCCTAGGGAGCAACGGTATCCATGTAG
This sequence comes from Bufo bufo, assembly GCF_905171765.1. Lineage (NCBI taxonomy): Eukaryota > Metazoa > Chordata > Amphibia > Anura > Bufonidae > Bufo > Bufo bufo. The sequence goes on along the minus strand of NC_053390.1, from coordinate 789,986,728 downwards.
GAGCATCGTGACACACAAACTACTAAGGCCGCATCACCACCCGGCATTCCTAAAAACCTGGGACACGATCGGCTTTGGGGACCGGCTTGTTGCAGTAGCGGCGCTGCTGAGGGATGCCAGTGAAAATAAAACTAAAAACCAAAAGGCATAGAATTGTTCATGCCGTGTTCTGGTGGAAACACCCTCACAAGTCCCAAAAAAGTCTCTGCCATCACAACTTTGTCTTAAAATATTGGCTACAATGTCCTTGCCAGTGCTGCCAGCACAACAAATACTATGTTAATGTTATTGTATGGGTCATTCCGATTACATAGTTGCCCTATATGTATTTTTTTAATGGCTTACTCTATTATAGTTAAAATATTTTTCTAACCCCTTCCTGTGAAACAATGTGACTGTACGTCCTTGCTTTAATTAAGTTAAAGCAAAGCAATGAACAGTTACATTACAGGCAGTGGAAGTGGGCTGTATTATACAGCCGGGCTTCCACTGAAATAACTGAGATCAGAGTAGCTCGGATTCTGTCCCTTTAACCCCCTTTAGATGCCAAGATCAATAGCGATGGTGGAATCTAAGGCCACCTTCACACAGTCAGCGTTTGGTCAGTATTTGATTTGTGATTTCTATCAGTGATTGTGAGTCAAAACCAGGAGTGGAGGCTACAAAGGCATAAAGTATAATGGAAAGATCTGCACCTGTTCTGTGTTTAGACCTGCACCAGTTTTGGTTTACAATTACTGATCAAACACTGACTGTGTGAAAGCAGCCTAAATGGTTAGACAGAGGATGAGGCTTCCTCTGTCATGCCATTGCCTTCCTTCCCATAGTACGATCACAGGGTGCACTGTATTATGAATGCAAATCCTGTTTATTTGAATAGGAGAGGAAGGCGTAATTACACTGTATCGCCAAGGAATGTGGTTAAACTTTGAAGAGGACGCAGCACTCGTATGAGCACCTTGGCCTCTTCAACCAGCTGATCAGGGGGAGTTCCAGGAGACAGACACCCACCAGTCTGATATTATGCCACTGTACAACCCCCTAAAAGTGTAAAACAAAAGTTCCCCTGCCACAAATAACATTTTTATGAATAAAAGAGTCTTTACCTTTTAACAACCGCTCTTATAAAGTTATTATGTCAACTGCAAGAGGAACAGCGTCAAAAAAACTATGCAGAAATTGCTGTTTTTGTTCATCTAACCTTGCAAACAAAAAAAATTACTAAAAAGCAATCAAACAGTTCCTTATTTCACAAAACGACAGCAATAAAAACTTTAGGTCGTCCTGCAAAAGCAGTCCTACGTACAGTCATTGGTTGGTTGATTTTCTTTTTTTTACAAAACTGGTTAAAGGTACAATAATGTTGACATGTAAGTTATGCTATATGATGAATACTGTAAAAATTGCTCTTTTTTTGTTAATTCTGCCTCCTGAAAAGTTGAATAAAAATGTTCATGTGATCAAAAAAATGTATGTACCCCCAAATTGTACCAATTTATACCACAGCTTCTCCTGCCATTACACAAGTCCACCGATGGAACAAATTACAAAGTAATGGCTGTCAGAATATGGTGACACAAAAAAAAGATGTATTTTTTTAATTAAAAAAATGTATATTATTGTGTGAAAATAGTAAAGCTTAAAAAAAAAAATATATAATTTTAGTATAGCTGTAATCATACTGACCCACAGAATAAAATTAAAGTGTTATGTATGCTGCACGTTGGAAAAAACCCACTGGCAGAATAGCTTTGCATTCTCCCAAGAAACAGTTAATAGAAGTTATTCGATAAGTTATATGTATCCCAAAATAGTGCCATTTAACTATACAACTCATCAAAAACAAGCCCTCATATAGCTATGTTGATCTAAAAAAAAAAGCGTTATAGATCTTGGAATCCAACAATCGGAAAACAAAAATAAAAAAAATGGTCCGAAAGGGCTAATGTCACACACAGGGGGTGGGGTAGTGACCACTGAACTCCACCCTCACCCCTGTCCCTGCCTACTTGCCTCGCAAGTCCTAGCGACAAGGGACAACTGGTCGACAAACCCTTAGCTAGGATAGTGCAGGGAAGACAAACAACACATAAACAGAAAGGTCAAACAAGCCGTGTCAAAACCAAGAGAGCAGAAAAGGTACCGGAGCAGCAAGCAGAGAATCGTCAGGACAAGCCGAAGTCAAACCAGGAGAGCACGCCAAGACCAGAGGATAAGACGGACGGGAAATCGGAAGCCAAGCAGGAAAAAACAAACCGGGTGAGTATCATGCAGGAAGGACCTCAATAACAGACAATCTGTGGCCAGCAGATTGCCTGTTTAAATAGTGCACTAGTGGAGTCATGTGACGTGGCCAGCGTCACATGACTCCTGAGTTCCAATGCAGCCCATACAGCCGAGCGCCGAGGGATCAGCTCGGCACTGAGCCCCAGTGTGGTTCCCACGGGAACAGGCGACGCCGGGTGCGCTGATGATTCGAGCGCCCCTTGGCAGTCCCCACCTCCTGGAACCACACACAAAGCGCATCGCGACAGCTTCTCAGGATGTTTCACATAAAAAAATTTGACAAGCCTAGTGGCGTGAACATCCTCCGGTCCATAGCCTTTCCAGTGTACCAGATACTGTAAAGAGTTGCGGACTCACCTAACATCCAAAATTTTTAAAACCACAAATTCCTCCGAATTATTAACCAGTACTGGCGGCGGAGCAGGCTGTGAAGGAACAACAGGAGTAACATGTTTTTTCAGCCGAGATTTATGGAAGACATCATGGATGTGGAACGAATCAGGTAACCTTAATCTAAACGACACTGGATTGATTACCTCCGTATGGACCTATAAAACGAGGTGCAAACTTTTTGGAGGCCACCTTGAGAGGCACATTCTTAGAGGACAGCACACCTGATCCCCAACCTAAAAATCCATCCCCCTAGAACGTCTCTTATTAGCTTAGATTTTTTGATTATTTTGAACCTTCTCTAGGTTCGACTGAACCCGGGCCCAAACTGTGCACAGTTCAGATGAGGCCTTATCCGCCTCAGGGTTAGATGAGGAGACAGATGACCCAGAATGAAAACGAGGATGGAAACAGTAGTTACAAAATAATAGGGAGACACCAGCGGAGGGATTAACATGGTTGTTAATCGCAAATTCTGCCAAAGGAAGGTATTTAACCCACAACTGTTGATCACCAGAGACATCTGATCTGAGAAATTGTTCCACAGACTGATTAAGTCGCTCCGTCTGCCTGTCACATTCAGGATGATAGGCAGATGAGAAGGACAATGAGATTTGGCACCTCTGACAGAAGGCTCTCCAAAATCTCGACACAAACTGGACACCCCTATCAGACACAATGTCTTCGGGCAAACATACAATTTGTTCCACAAATACAGAGGCCAGAGTCTTAGCATTCGGAAGTTTAGCAAGGGGAACAAAATGTACCATCTTACTGAATCTGTCGACCACTACCCAAACCACAGTTTTACCTTCAGCAGGTGGCAGATCCGTGATGAAGTCCATAGAAATATGGGACCAGGGTCTACTAGGAATGGGTAGGGGTCGCAGTTCACCAGCAGGACGGGTCCTAGGGGTTTTGGACCTGGCACACACCTCGCAGGCCGACACATAGGACTTGATATCCTTGAACAGGGTAGGCCACCAATAAGACCTGGATACCAGCTCTTTAGTATTCTTGATACCAGGATGTCCACACAAAACAGAGTCATGACACTCACCTAACAGTCGGAGACGGAACTGTTCAGGAACAAACAACTTATCTGTTGGTGTGAGTGTCGGGGCCAGATGTTGTTCTGCCTTAATAAGAGCCATAAGATCTTGGGACACGGCTGCTAAAAATACACTAGCTGGCAATATGGTTTCAGGCGATGCGTCCGTGGGCTGAAACGCACAGAAACTCCGGGATAGGAGTTCTTACTTCCTGGCCTGAAAGTGATGGAGAAATTAAAGCGTGTGAAAAACAATGCCCATCTGGCTTGACGGGGATTCAACCTCTTAGCAGACTCAAGGAACATCAGATTTTTGTGATCAGTAACAACGGTAACACAATGTTTAGCCCCCTCAAGAAAATGTCTCCACTCCTCAAATGCCCATTTAATGGCCAGCAATTCACGATTCCCCACATCATAATTTCTCTCGGTAGGATCATTTTTTTTGGAAAAGAAGGCACAAGGCCTTAAATTGGTAAGACTAGCGGGACCTTGAGAGAGGACCGCCTCCACTCCGTCCTCAGAGGCATCCACCTCCACAATGAAAGGTCTCTCTTGATCCGGCTGAATCAAAACTGGGGCGCAGCTGAAAGCCTTCTTAAGTGTCTCAAATGCTTCAGTAGCCTCAACAGACGAGTTCTCCAGGTCCACCCCTTTTTTGGTGAGGTCAGTCAAGGGCCTAGCAATTACCGAAATATTATTTATAAATCTACGGTAATAATTAGCAAATCTTAAAAAACGTTGTAAGGCTTTTAAGGATGACGGCCTTACCCATTCCAAAATTGCCAATACCTTGCTAGGATCCATTTTAAAAGCATGAGGAGTGAGGGCATACCCAAGATACAGAATCTCTTGTACCCCAAAAACACATTTCTCCTGTTGGGCCGCCAATTGATTCTTCCTCAAAACCTCCAACACTTGTTTCACATGAGACACATGACTCAATATCAGGGGAAAAAAATCTAAACATCATCAAGGTAAACAATTACAAATTTACCCAAGAACTCTCTAAAAATATAATTCATAAAGTTTTAAACACAGCTGTTGCATTGCTGAGTCCAAAAGGCATAACAAGATATTTGAAGTGGAAAATGCAAATGTGATCGCACACTACATCCAGCACTCTGCCCTCCATGCTGGACGAGCATGGAGGGCAGAGTGCTGGATGTAGTGTGCGATCACATTTGCATTTTCCGTTTGTATATGTATTTCGCCATAGTGATGTGCACCTACAGGCAGGTTGTGCTGACCCAACCCCTTATTTTTTTCTTTGTAAGATATTTGAAGTGTCCAGCTGGTGTATTGAAAGCTGTCTTCCACTCGTCTCCCTCCTTAATTTGAATCAAGTTATATGCCCCTTCAGATCAATTTTAGAGAACCAGGAAGCCCCCATTACCTCATTAAACAAGAAGGGAGTATTGATTCTTGATCATAATTTTATTTAACTCTCAATAGTCGATGCAAGGTCTGAGGCCTTCATCTTTCTTTTTGACAAAGAAAAATCCCGCCCCCATAGGAGATACAGAATGCCTAATGTGTCCCTTGCTGAGACTCTCTTCAACATAATCTTCCATGGGCTTGCATTCAGGTCTGGAAAAATTATAGATACGTCCCTTGGGATATCTGGCCTCCTCTACCAATTCAATGGCGCAATCATAAGGTCTATGGGGCGGTAGCAACTCGGGGTTCGAGGAGGAGAACACATTTATATATTCCTTTAAGAGTAAAGGCAATGTATTAGATTCTGCTGAGAGCCCCGCTTGCACTACAGACAACCCCGAGTCACATTCAACCCCCCCATTTCACCAATTCCCCCTTGGTCCAGTTAATAATGGGGTTATGTAACTGGAGCCAAGGCATTCCCAGTACCACTTCTACTGGTAAGTTTTCTAGAACCAACAGAGAACAAATTTCAGAGTGACACACCCCCACACTCAAGGATATCTCAGGGGTAGAATACTTCACAGTACCACCCACTAGAGGGGTGGAATCGATAGCCATAATGTGGATGGGAGTGGGTAGTGTCAAAATCGAAATACTCAACTTTAATGCAAATCTCATATCAATAAAGTTGGCAGCAGAACCTGAGTCAATGAATGCATTACCAGAACATTTATTAATACCCAAGGAGACAGTAATAGGTACTAATAACCTGTTCCTGACCACATTAGGAAATACCTGGTTCTTAAGCTCCCCCGTCTTGGTAGATTTATTGGAAGGTTTCTTGGAGCATTGGTTTATCCAATGGTCTGACTGGCCACAATAGAAACAAGCCCCTTGTCGGCGACGCTGATCTCTACGAGTTATCCCAACCTGCATGGATTCCTCAGAAGAGAAATCGGTTCTGTTCACAGGACAGACCTCTGACTGGAGCACCTCCTGGGAAAAAAGCAAACGTTCCTGCCGTCTCTCCCTAACACATCTGTCAAGTCGAACAGCGAGTGTCATAGTCTCCTCTAATGTCTCAGGAAGCTGGTAGTTCGCTAACAGGTCTTTGAGATTTTCAGACAACCCTGACCTGAACTGGCTTTTAAGGGGTGGTTCATTCCAGTCAGAAGGAACACACCATCTCCTGAACTGGGTGGAATACTCTTCGGCTGGTTGGTCTCCCTGTAACAAAGCCTTAAGAGCGGTCTCAGCTACCATGGCCCTGTCAGGTTCATCATACAAGGTACCTAGGGCCTGGAAGAACCCCGCGACAGAGCTGAGACAACCAGCGTCAGCAGGCAAGGAAAAAGCCCAATCCTGGGGATCTTCCTGGAGTCAGGAGATTACAATGCCCATGCGCTGGCTCTCAGAACCAGATAACAAGGGGCGTAATCTGAAATAAAGTTTACAATTCTCTTTGAAAGACAGAAACTTTCTACGGTCACATGAGAACGGTTCAGGAAGCTTAATCTGAGGTTCCATATAATGACTAGATACATGCAGAGTGGAGGTACTCTGTCCTGACTCATGTAAATGGAGTTTCTCCCCTAATTCCTGAACCATCTGAGTCAGATTAGAAACATGCTCCGTCAGGGTAACCGAAGGATTCATGATAACAGTGGTAATGGGGCCTGTTATTCTGTCACACACAGGGGATGGGGTAGTGACCACTGAACGCCACCATCACCCCTGTCCCTGCCTACTTGCCTCGCAAGTCCTAGTGACAAGGGATAACTGGTCGACAAACCCTTAGCTAGGATAGTGCAGGGAAGACAAACAACACATAAACAGAAATGTCAAACAAGCCGCGTCAAAACCAAGAGAGCAGAAAAGGTATCGGAGGAGCAAGCAGAGAATCGTCAGGACAAGCCGAAGTCAAACCAGGAGAGCACGCCAAGACCAGAGGATGAGACGGACGGGAAATCGGAAGCCAAGCTGGAACAAACAAACCGGGTGAGTATCATGCAGGAAGGACCTTAATACAGGCAATCTGTGGCCAGCAGATTGCCTGTTTAAATAGTGCACTAGTGGAGTCATGTGACGTGGCCAGCGTCACATGACTCCTGAGTTCCAATGAGTTCCGAGCGCCGAGTGATCAGCTCGGCACTGAGCCCCAGTGTGGTTCCCACGGGAACGGGCGACACCGGGTGCGCTGATGACGCAAGCGCCTCGGCCGACCCGCCTCCTAGAACCACGCACAGAGCGCATCGTGACAGCTAAATTAGGCCGATCCTGTTTTATTTTCAATTTTAGGGGATGCTATCTTTTCTGTTTTAACACCTTTTGGCCCTCCCACCCAATAGTGCCCACATTAGTAGTAGTGCCCTCCATATTGTGCCCAATAATAATGCCCCCACAGTACCCCTAGTATTAATAATGTCCCCATAAAAGTAAGGCCCAAGCTATAGTGCCCCCAGCAGTAAATAGGCCCCTATATAAGGCACTCCTATAGTGTCCCCAGTAGTTATAATGACCCCTTATAGTGACCCCAATAGTTATAGTACATATAATTCTCTTCTCCCATAGTATTCTACCCCCCTTTATTAGTAATATATATATATATATATATATATATATATATATATATAAAATGCTCCCCCTGTAGTATAATAACCCCTGTAACATAATTACCAACATTTAGGTTGGTAAAAATCAGGACATTGAAAACTCCGCCCTTGGGAACACCCAACTCCAATCGGAAACACACGTTTGTGGGTGGGGTTACCACAAGCCACACCCATTTTGGGCTGGGACAGCCAGAATTTGCTGGGGCTGTCTTTGAAAACCAAAGACAGTCCCTGCAAATTTGGGTCTGTTGGCAACTATGCTCTAGTAGTAACATACATAATGCTCTCGCTCCCTGTAGTTCCCCTGTACTATAACGTCCCCCTGTAGTGGATGTATATATAATGTTCCTCCCCCTTAGTGCCCCCCTGTAGTATAATGTCCCCTGTAGTGGTAATATATATAATGCTCCCCTTTCCCCCGTAGTACCTCCAATAGTTCCAACATATATAGATATATATATACAGTATATATATATATATAAATAAGACATTTTCATCAGTGTTTCGCTCCACATCGCTATCTGCGATGCAGGTCAAAGACTGTGGCCTGAGTTACTGTGTCATCACATATTTTTGTGACCAGTGCAGGAGATCATGGTGATGTCATTGAGACCTCCTGCACCGTTCTACTGCCTCACAGGCTTCAAGCCTTGTGGCCTGCAGCCTATGAGGCAAAAAGGCAGGAACAGGAGCCATAGGCTCCCATTCCCTGCTGTAAATTGCTGCCCCTTAGGTTGACAACACCTCAGGCAAGATGATCATCTTGCCTTGTGGCAGATGTGGCCCTGTATAGGCAACTGTATTGTAAGGGTATTTTTTAATTACTGATTGGTTCTGCCCTTTAATTCTGTTCCCTTTTATTATTACCTTTATGTGTAATGATGTGCCTTGTAATTTAGTACCCATCTGCCATTGTGCTGATAACACCACATTCCTGAATAATCTCAAAGACATCCGTGCTACACACTGGAGAAGAGGCTAAAAGGTTTAAACTCTGTGACACACATACATTCGCGGGACTCCACCTGAAACTTCATCCTAAGTAGGATGAAAGTATTGATTTGCCCTATTTCTTGTGCACCCTGGGGTGTTGGTCATGTGTTGTAATATGGTAGAGAGTCATGTATTATAGCATGACCAATGGAGTCTCACCCCATATTGCATGTTGCATATTTAGACTAGTGATGTACTCTTTTTTTATTATTCAGTATGTGATTTGTCTGTTATCTTATATTTAATCACACTTAATAAATATATTTATTCACTTAGCCTGATTCTCAAATCTTTTGAATTCACGTTTTAAAACAGAAGCATATACTTAAAATTGGTAGTCTTAGTGCAGTTGCCAGGGTGATGGGCTGGTCCCAGTCACCTGTTTGGAGAGTCTTTGCCGAGCAGGCCTCGAGTGAGGACGTGTATGTGTGAGCTCCTGATAACTATGCCTAGAACCTCAATCCCTGAGACTGACACCTGCTAGAGAAACAACTGAACAGAAAGACCTCCCCTGAGAGGAAGAGAACAGACATTTATAGTTGGTTGAGAACCAAGGCAGTGCTGGATAAACATAGCAAATTAACGCTCGTTTATGGCAAAAGACTTTAATACATATGGAAAAGGGTTATTAGATCATACACCTGCTTTGAAACAAAGGTCTGTACCCCACAGAAAGTGTTAATCAGTAAGGAAACCTGTGATTATTTGGGGAGCTAGCAAAGTGTTTTTAGAGAGGGAAAGACTCAGGAAGGATCTCTACTATTATTGCTAGTGTGAAAGTACCCTTAGACAGGAGGCCCCCAAACCAGGGTGTTTCCCAAGGGGAAGAAGGGTTGCACCCCTCCATTTACTGCCTGTGCGGCCCTGCTAGAAAAAAAAGTGTCAAAATAGCTTTTTCTACATTTTCAGGCTTTCAGTGCAAAAATAATAATAAAAAAAAATGAATAAAACTATGCCTTATACAGCCATACTGTATCAGTGAAAAAAAAGCCAAAAAGTTATGTTGGCTTAAACATGGAGGCAAAAACTGTAAAAAAATAAATAAAAATAGCTGGTAATTAAGGGGTCAAATGCTACAAGATGTCTTAAAGCTGCAATCATTTGATCCCTTACAGGACTTTGTTAGGAAGACAGTTGCCATGGTAATGCACCAGCAGCATGCAATCACAATGCACAGACATACACTCACCTAAAGAATTATTAGGAACACCATACTAATACGGTGTTGGACCCCCTTTTGCCTTCAGAACTGCCTTAATTCTACGTGGCATTAATTCCACAAGGTGCTGATAGCATTCTTTAGAAATGTTGGCCCATATTGATAGGATAGCATCTTGCAGTTGATGGAGATTTGAGGGATGCACATCCAGGGCACGAAGCTCCCGTTCCACCACATCCCAAAGATGCTCTATTGGGTTGAGATCTGGTGACTGTGGGGGCCATTTTAGTACAGTGAACTCATTGTCATGTTCAAGAAACCAATTAGAAATGATTTGAGCTTTGTGACATGGTGCATTATCCTGCTGGAAGTAGCCGTCAGAGGATGGATACATGTTCTCATTCTGTTTACGCCAATGAGAACATGTATCCACAGAATGTCTCTACAGAAATCGAGACTCATCAGACCAGGCAACATTTTTCCAGTCTTCAACAGTCCATTTTTGGTGAGCTTGTGCAAATTGTAGCCTCTTTTTCCTATTTGTAGTGGAGATGAGTGGTACCCGGTGGGGTCTTCTGCTGTTGTAGCCCATCCGCCTCGAGGTTGTGCGTGTTGTGGCTTCACAAATGCTTTGCTGCATACCTTGGTTGTAACGAGTGGGTATTTCAGTCAACGTTGCTCTTCTATCAGCTTGAATCAGTCGGCCCATTCTCCTCTGACCTCTATCATCCACAAGGCATTTTTGCCCACAGGACTGCCGCATACTGGATGTTTTTCCCTTTTCACACCATTCTTTGTAAACCCTAGAAATGGTTGTTCGTGAAAATCCCAGTAACTGAGCAGATTGTGAAATACTCAGACCGGCCCGTCTGGCACCAACAACCATGCCACGCTCAAAATTGCTTAAATCACCTTTCTTTCCCATTCTGACATTCAGTTTGGAGTTCAGGAGATTGTCTTGACCAGGACCACACCCCTAAATGCATTGAAGCAACTGCCATGTGATTGGTTGACTAGATAATTGCATTAATGAGAAATAGAACAGGTGTTCCTAATAATTCTTTAGGTGAGTGTATATCAGAGGTTTTGCTGATCCCAGCTGTTAGAGCAGGAGCCTGGATATTAATCACTACTGGCCTTCTGCTGCTGATAATGGGAGCACAGCTCCTGTACCCATGCGATCATCATGACTTAACTTTACATCATGGCACCTTAGTGTATAACAGCCCGGACTTACAGTTTCCCCATTGTGCATTGAAGGGGTTGTGCTGTCCTAGCTATGGCTCTCATTTAGGATTCATCATAATTGTATTGTGTTATGTCTGTTATCTGCTTAGCGTACTTTGCTGCCATCTAGTAGCTATTGTTATATTTGGTTTTATTAAGTTATCTATGCTGTAATTTCCATGTTATTCATCCTGTAACTCCTTCTCCTCTAATAACTCACATCCTGTGTCCTTCAGTCTTTTCCTATTTGTCAGACATGCTTCACAGAGCTCTAGAGGGGATTTTCCTTTGACCATCATTTCTCAAGGTACATTTAATAAATTACCTAAAGGCATATCCATTGCCTCTCCCTCACTGAAATTCTACATGCAGCTGGTGTCGCCAGAGAAATGATTATAACAAGTTCACTATCTTCCATTGCTTGTACAAGAGATTGTCACTCACACATATAGGAGACTTCTATCACATACATCAGTGGCAGAATAGGAGTTGTCCGAGTGTTGAATACTGGGAATGTATCCTGAGGATAGGTCATCAATATCAAGTTGGGTGTCTGATTCCTGTCATCGAGGAGGCCGCAGCATTCACTGGAGCTCCGCAGGCCTCTTCAAACAGCTGACTGCCACGGTTGTCGAGTGTCACACCCCCACCGATAAAATACTAATGAGCATAGGTCATCAGTATTAAAGGGGTTCTGCACTTTGTTTAAACTGATGATCTGTCCTCTGGATAAATCATCAGCTTCAGATCGGCGGGGGTCCGACACCTGGGACCCCCGCCGATCAGCTGTTTGAGACGGCAGTGGCGATCCAGCAGTGCCGCGGCCTTCTCACTGTTTACCGCTGGCCCAATGACGTCACGACTAGTATCAACTGGCCTGGGCGGGGCTAAGCTCCATTCAAGGGAACGGAGCTTAGCCGCGCCCAGGCCAGTGATACTAGTCGTGACATCACTGGGCCAGCGGTAAACAGTGAGAAGGCCGCGGCGCTGCTGGAGCGCCGCTGCCTTCTTGAACAGCTGATCGTCGGGGGTCCCGGGTGTCGGACCCCCGCCGATCTGAAGCTGATGATCTATCCAGAGGACAGATCATCAGTTTAAACAAAGTGCAGAACCCCTTTAATACTGATGACCTATGCTCATTAGTATTTGATTGGTGGGGGTTTGACACTCGACAACCGTGGCAGTCAGCTGATCAGAAGCTGATGATCTATCCAGAGGATAGATCATCAGTTTAAACAAAGTGCAGAACCCCTTTAAATAGTCAGACAACCCCTATTAATCAGCACGTGTGTTTTCAGCACACACATGTTTACCCAGCTTTTCCAGACTCCTGGATAACAATTCTGCCTAGTTATGCAATCATGCATCTAGCTCCCATATTACCCCATAGCAAGACAAAGTTGCCATTCAAAAGCCTAAAAAAGCAGGGTAACAACCCCCTAATGGCGCTGCATCAGTTGTCATCCAACCTTCCTACGAACAGATACAGCTAAGAAGAGGCTGAACAGAAGGATTTCCATCTACGTATCTGAGGAGGAAATCGTCTTCAAGGGTTTGAGATGAGACCAAATAGCCATAGAATTGTTATATATGACCGAATCCCATAAACGAGATAGAAAGTTTAGTCTGGAATGTGATAAGGAGACCCTTAGATGAGAATTCTGATATTCTCCACTTTACAGCGCAGTAAAAACATTGCAGCAATTTATGGAGCACTTAGAATATTTTGCAAGCGAGATAATAAAATCAGACGCCGGGTGTAGTGTTACCGCGTTTCTCGTTATGTCTTGTCTTAGGTTTACAGTTTCTGTGCCAAGAATTAAAGCAGATCTCCAGTTATTACTATAAAACATCATGTGGATCAAAACAGTAGAAAATGCCGCATCCGCAATACAAGGGGTTCTCCCGGAATTTCATACTGATGGCCTATCCTCAGGATAGGTCACCAATATTAGATCTTCATTGGTCTGACTCCCAGCACCCCCACCGAGTTCACTGGAGCACTGATAAGCACTGTCGAATCCTCACACCTTACCAAGCACTGCGCCATACATTGTATAGTGGCTGTGCTTAGCATTGCAGCCTTAGACCACATGACTGATGTACGGTGACATCATTGACCTAAGAAGAGGCCCAAACGCTCATGGAGCACTGAGACCTCTTCAAACAGCTGATTGGTGAGGGTGCTGGGAGTTGGATACCCAATTCTAGCTTTTGGGTATGATCTAATATTTCTCAGACCTGTGCAGACCCCATTTTATAAACCAGCAAATTCAATTTTTAAGAATTTTGTGCTCGACAGAAAGAAACTGCGGTTGACCAGTTGGTAAAATTACTCTATTACTACATTTACACCCTTGACAAACAGCCTAATATCTTGCCTGATTCCTCCAGCTCTTAAAGGGGTTGTCCAGGATTGACTTCTCTGCTGAACCTATGAAGGATGCAGACTTACCTGCTCCCACCCCTCAGTTCTAGCACAGTGGGTCCCCAACTGTCTTCACTGTGCTTTGTTGCCCACATGTCAACTTCTGACGTGGACAGGATCATGTGAGCCGATGCAGCCATTGACTAACTACAGAGATAATTATTGTTGAGGGAATTGAACTCCACAAGGTGGAATTCGATCCAAATTTAAAGGGAAAATAAGATTTTCCGCGCAAAGCCAAATTTCCTCGTGCTTCGTGGTAATGAATCAATTTTACCTGAAATGGTGTAAAAAATAAAAAATAAATCATACTTACTTCATCCATTTGAGTGCGAAGAGCTGGCCGTCTCCATCTTGATTGAAGATCTAGTGCCAAATCGCGTGCCCGGCCAGCGTGTTGACGTCAAAATGGGGCCGCGCAAGATTTTGTGCTAGATCCTCAATCAAGATGGCGGCGGCCAGCTCTTCGCAATCAAACTAATGAGGGAGGTATGATTTTATTAATTTTTATTTTTATTTTACACTGGATTACTGCAGTATGAACACAGCATCTGAGGGGTACAATGAGGGTTGGGGGGAAGGGGCGTCGCAATCACCGCTCCCTGTCATTGCACCCACTACTTACAAAGAAATGCACTTCGTGACAAAGGTAATTCATCACACTGCAAATTTTTTTGTAAATTTTGGCAAAGCAGCCAAATCGAGTTTTTCAATACTTAGCTCATCTCTAGCGATAATGTTTTAGTCCTGGAATACCCCTTAAGTACCACACTTCCATAGATGAGATACCATATTAAAATTAGAGGGACTAAGCCTATGTATGAAGGTGACAGGTTGACATAGGAAGAGAACATAGTACTGCTGAAAAGGAAGGGGAAGGGTATATGCATTTATATGAACCCTGTGTGACTCTGTGACTACCTAACAGGTTGATCGCTACTGTAACTTTGACCCAGCTATAAGAGGAAGAAGAGGTTGGGAGCGTGACTGACTGATATTGTATGAGCACAGTTAAAGTGGTTGTCTGGGTTCAGAGCTGAACCCGGACATATCCCCATGTTCACCCCTCCGGTCCCCCTGATATGAGCATCAGAGCATTTCATACTCTGATACTCTCCTTTGCCCTACGCTGAATCGCGCATTTTATGGAGATCCAGTGATGTACTGGGCTCTCCATAGGATAAGCTAGGTGGAGGCTTTCTCCTAGCAGTGAGCCTGGTGAAGTCACTGGCTCTGATTGGCGGGCTTTAGTGCTAGGGCAGCGCTAAAGCCCGTTCATCAGAGCCGGTGACGTCACCGGGAACTATGCTGGGTGGAAGAACTCTGCCTAGCAGTGTGCTGATGTAAATGAAAAAGCTGTATTGCACAGGGCAAGGGAGAGCATCGAAGCATGAAAGGCTCAGATGCTCATATCAGGGGCGCCAGAAGGATGAAGATGGGGATATGTCCGGGTTCAGCTTTGATCCCGGACAAAGCAGGGAGGAGAGATCATGGACTATTCATGTCTATAAAGCCTGGGCGACCCTGAGACTAAATGATAGACCCAGACTGACGAGATGAAGCGGGCTTGTGGGATGAATTCATGATTTCACCAGGGCATGGAATCCTAGCAATGCTGTTATATCTGACAAAAAGCACAAATTTTAAAATGCCTAAAACATAAACACTATCGCACAAATATGGCACGGTTGGTGGCTGTTCCTCTCACCCAAGAAGATGGTGAGCAGGCGTCCCCATCTACTGCAAGCTCCCCTTTATGACAAAATGGCCCCTCCAATAACTTTAGTCTCATCCTTTCAGTGAACCTGGAGTTCACATGGTTATGCATTATCTTATACAAACTACAGATTGGTGTGGTATTAAACAGCAGGAAGTGCTCAACCCCATATGCAGTGGTGCATCTATACAGGGGGGGGGGGGCAGATCCTGCACTTGTGGTCCGCTGCTAATGGCAATCCCCAGCAAAAATGCATACAATGGAGGATGCCTGCAGCGGACCACAAGTACCACAATGGAGACCCTACACAGTATAGCAAATGTGTGGATGTGATAAACAGTTAAAATAATATAACAAAAACAAAGACAGGTGCACTCTGCTGTCTTCTAACCCTTATACTGGTGTAAAATTGAGGGATTAGCCAACATATCCTGCTCGGAGGACATGTCTGAGCCTGAGCACCGCACCAAGTTTTCTCAAGTAGCTCAGGACCTAACGCTAAACCTACCTGGGCCGCATTATCTTACCCCCCATCAGTCCCTGACAATCTCCTTAGGCCACTTCTACTGCTACAGATGACCCACCGAGGGCCGATACATAATAGGAAGAGCATAAATAGCTGACGTAGAAAGAAGACAGTGTAATGGATCTCCTGGCACCCTGACTGGGTACCTCCGTTGATGGATGCTCCTAGTGCTTCCCGAGGACTCCAAGCACTCCACTTGACACCGTAAGCACTGCCGACCCCACGAACCGCCGCAGCTTGGTTGGGATCTCGCCGTCTTCCACCCACCCTGGGCCCAAGACCAGGATCCAGCTTCCAGTGGGTAGAACCGTGTTGTAATCCCAGGGGAGTATAATACTGATAGCAATCCCCAGAGTAAATATAGCTGTTCCCCCCACACATGAGATGAGACTCTATGTTGAGGGTAAAACAGGAACTGAATTTATTGAAGGCCAACTCAGTATAAAATCAATCAATGATGAACAGCATGCAAACAGACATCTCCCCCCTCCCTAATGAATGAATAGGGAGAGAGGAGACACATGTGATGGGATTATCTCCTGAGTGTATCATAGGGTGATCTACTCATCTACACCGGAGTGTGGCATATAAACTCCACACATAAATCAGGGTTCATAGTTCCTTGTAACCCCAAAAGGTCTGAGGGGGTCTCCATAGTTCTGGGTTCATAGTCCGTAGGAGGGAGGCTAGCCCTTAGGCTTCTCGAGCAGCCCCAGTGACGGTTCAGTCCGACACAGACAGTAATTGCTCAATAAGAGTTTTTAGTACAGCTAAGCAGGGAGGAAAGCGCGGTGACTATGCTTTTATGTGAAGCCCGGGTGACTCTGAGTAAATGATAGTTACTTTCTGGAACCAGCTACAAGATCAAGAAAAGGTCTGGAGCATAATTTGCTGATGTAGGGAAAAAAACATCGAGCAGTGATAGAACAAGGAGAGTTCTCAGTACAGGTAAGTTTTGGTTGTAGGGCAGCTTTCACTGATAGGTGGAGATTGTGGATACATATGGTGCTGCAGATTTACAAATGCTGTGTATTACAAATGAGCATTTATATTCCGTTCTGTATAATAATATCTTCTCATTAAGTTTCTTCATGCAGGATGGAGAACATTAATGAAAAGCTCTGGGGTATTCAGCATCTGTTTCATTATTTAGGCCTAATTTACAGACGGCAAAGAAATCAAGAGGTGCAGCATTCATTTTACACAAAAACACCAATTTATGCAGTAGGTGCACGAAAGGGGGCAAAATCCATTCAACAATAAATGTTCATCAGCTCAGGTGCTATACAGGAAGGGGCTGCAGAGGGCTGCAGAGGACTACTGAAAAGGGTTAACCAGTATTAAAAGAGTTAACGCCATGTTCTTAAAGGGGTATTCCGGTTGTTACAGGTTATCCCCTATCCACAGGGGATATTATATCTGTGGGGGTCCTACCATTGGGACCCCCACCGATCACGAGAATAGGTTACTTGTACCCCCTGCATCCCCCCGTGCGCGACAATTCCTTTCATTTCTATGGGAGTTCCGGGGGTAGGTGAGCTCTCCTGCAGGGTATACAGGGCCCCTCTTCTCGTGATCAGTGCGGGTCCCAGTGGTAGGACTCCCACAAATCTGTTATCCCCAATCCACAGGATACACTTGTAACAACTGGAATACCCCTTTAAGTTAAATGTAATTTATTATGTTGATATGAACTCAATGGGAAAGTATTGGCAAACTAACGGTTAACAGTTTGGAAGACTGTGTTTAGGTTGCCAGGTGATGGACTGGTTCCACCCCTGGTTAGGAGTTTAGTATAGAGCAGAGGTCAGCAACCTCCGGCACACTAGCTGTTGTAAAACTACAACTACGAGCATTCACATTGGTTCGGCTGTTCTCAGAACTCCCATATAAGTGAGTGGACCACGCTGGGAGTTGTAGTTTCACAGGACCTGGAGAGCCGGAGGTTGTTGTCCCCTAGTATAGAGTTTAGTCTTAGGGCAAAGCTACAGAAGATATGTGTGTGATCAGAGCTCCTGCATGGACTAGGCTCAAGTTCAGAGAACCTCTGTCTCTGAGACCGCCGCTACCAAGGATGCAAGACTGCTACTGTAGTACCCCTGAAGGAAAGAGACCAGACGTCTTATAAAGTCTAGAACCTACAAGGCTGCGCATTGGTTTCATACAGTAAGGTATTGTGCTTGTAGAGCGTCCCACATATGTGTGTAAATGGGACACTTTGAACATCTGAATATTTATGTATTTGCATTGTATGGTATTTCCTTTTATCAGACTGGCAATGTCATTTGCACCCATTCGCCCCTAGGTGGTGCTGGCACCACATAATACATAGATCTTGGGTGTGTCTAGACAGGAAGTTAGTTGGAGTCAGAGTTAGTTGAAGTTGGAGTGCGAGAGAAGGAGAAGCAAGTTCATGGAGGAGAGGAACAGGCATCGTCCACCATGTAGTCTGCTACTTTTACTCCTTGGTCATGGCCAGGCTAAGGGAGTAACCCTAATATTTATCTACACCAGCAAAGCACAAGACAGTAAGTATATGACTGGATATGGGAAGAGACTAGTGAGAGTAACAGCTAAACTCAGCTTATGGACCTCATTAGCACAAGTGTCTGAGAGCAACTTTCCGAGTGCCGGGACACAAATGGACAGTTAGTGCGTAGAATTGTCCTTATCCATTACACAAGACTTCCGGATCATAGTGGAAAAACCTAAACCTATTTAGAAGAGTATCCTGCAAATTTTGTGGCAGAAGTGTTTGCCTGCCACGAGGGGGACGACCTTATTGGATAACTCAAAATATAAAGTAAGCAAATGTCATATTCAGTACCAGAGTGCTAGAGTGCTAGAGTTGGAACTTAAAATAAATATTCAGTTTTCCTGTAGAGTATCAGCATTAGAAGAATCCCTCCATTGACAACTGCCACTACCTGATAATAGGATTACAGTTGAAGAATGGATAAAAATCCCTCAAACAAGAATTGAAAGACTCTTGGCTGGCAGCAAAAAACATTTACAAGTTGTGATACTTGCCAAAGAGGATGCTACTACGTACTAACCATGCAGGGTGCCCAAAGTTTTGTTTTGGACATTTTTCCTTTTTTAGTATTTTGCAAATGTAGAAGATGAAAATAAAAAAATGTTTTTGCTTAAAATACAAAAGGAATATGTCATCTTTAACTTTATGCCTTTGGGAGATCATTATGCCTTTGGGAGATCATTTCATTTTCAACTTAATACTTATACTATACAAAAAGCTTTCCATTGATGACCTGTACCAACTGTCCAGAGACTATTAATTCTTCAGTAAATGTTCAACTGGTTTACAACAAACGACTCCTCATTCTTACTACTGCTTCTTTCAACATTTGCACATTGCGGTGCTGGCGTCACGAACCAGGGGCCCAGCCGCAAAAGCATCGAACACCAATTACCATCAAGGGCACCTCAACCAACATCTGGCTGGTGTTCCCTGCAACCGAGAGTGCCCCGGAAGGTTTCGTGCCGTCTTCCCATCCACTGTACGCCAGCCCAGGGAGGCATCTACTAACCGTGAGCACATGAACTATTGCACCCATCGGCCCACCGTGAGCCTCATGTGTTTTCCCCTGTGGTATGGTATGCTAAACTTGTTTATGGCAGAAAGACTTTGCTGCTGTGGAGAGGGAATACCACAGAAGCATCCCCCATACTTTGAGACCCGTATCTAAGTTCTGCATCCCTCAATACAGAAACTGCAGAAGGAGTTAATTATAACCTAATTGTGTGTCTGTGGTTCTGATGAGAGACTGTAAAGAGTTATTTAGAGAGAGAGAGCAAGGGATTACTACTACAACCACCATCGTTTGTTGTTGCCCATACACTGCTATTGAGAGAGGATTGCATTGTGATCTACCTTGGAATTGTGTTTTTGCTGAATGTCTCCACTATCCACCACCCGTACATCTAGCTTCTTGTTTTGCAACTTGCCAAAAATTTACCATCAAGGGCACCGCAACTACCACCAGGCAGGAGCCCCAATACCAGGGTGTGCCCTGAGGTAAGAACGGGTGCGCCCTAATGAAGTACTTACATGTTGACCCAACCTTGAACCCTACACATAAGGTTGAGAAAATGTTGAGGCTTAGCTATAGGCTAGTTGAAGAAAGTTGAAAAATTCTTTTGCCTTTTGCCTTCCTTCTCTTTTATGATTTTTTTTTTGGTGTTATTTATGGTGAATACAGAACTTGTTATTTGAAAGTCTTCTCCGGCAATTTGTCCCGTGGGAGTGGTTGCTGTTAATCTCCATATATTTCCATAGAAACCGCGTTGCCGATGCTGACTCTTCAGACAAATATCACGGCACTTACTGGAGACCGCATTATCATAATCACACTGGGAGATGCTGTTTATATTATCTTCCTTTCCATACAAAGTTCATATATATTCAAAGGTTCTACATAATAGAAGATTACATATGGAAATGAGAGCGCCGTAAGTCACATAACAATGAGCTGTGTCTTTCTTGGCAGGAATAATCTCATGGTGAAGATAACAGAGCAAAAGTTATGTTACTTTGTATTATTTGTATGGTCAACATTTATCTATCTATCTATCTATCTATCTATCTATCTATCTACAGTGGCATGCAAAAGTTTGGGCACCCCTGATCAAAATTAGTTACTACGAACAGTTAAAGGGGTTGTCCCACAAAAAATATTCTATCGTTTTGAAACCAGCCCCTGGATCTGAATACCTTTGTAATTGCATATCATTTAAAATTTGAGTTATTCAATAAAATATATCTGTATAGCACCACCTGCTGTTTTTTTTTTCTTGTTTCTTTGTCCTGCTCACTGAGAAGGCCGCACATGCTCAGTTTTATCCTTCAGTTGTCCTAACTGTGATAGGGAGAGCTGAGACACGCCCCCTTAGCTGTGATAGGGAGAGATGAGACACGCCCCCTGAGCTGAAGCAGAAAAGACACTCCCCTTGAGCTGTCAGCTTGATATAAATCTAGCAGAGCAATGAATGGGGAGATCTCTGGATCCATGTGAGGTGCAGGGCTGGTTCTAGCTTTGTTAGAAAGAGATTGTCATGTACTGTGTGATGTCTGATTTTCATTTTTTACGTTAGTCATGGGATACCACCTTTAAGCAAGTTGAAGATGAAATGATCTCCCAAAGACATAAAGTTAAAGATGACATATTCCTTTTGTATTTTAAGCAAAAACATTTTTTTTTTTTCATCTTCTACATTTTCAAAATACTAAAAAAGGAAAAATGTCTGAAACAAAACTTTGGGCACCCTGCATGGTTAGTACCTAGTAGCATCCTCTTTGGCAAGTATCACAACTTGTAAATGTTTTTTGTTGCCAGCCAAGAGTCTTTAAATTCTTGTTTGAGGGATTTTCATCCATACTTCCTTGAAAAAGTTTTCTAGTTCAGTGAGATTTCTGGGCCATCTTTGATGCACTGCTCTTTTGAGGTGATTGAGGTCAAAGATTTTCAGATTGGGGGAATGTGAGGGCCATGGTAAAACCTTCAGCTTGTGTCTTTTGCCGTAGTTTATTGTGGATTTTGAGGTGTAGAGGTATCTATTAGTACTACTGTGAGGGGGCACTAAGGGGGAAGCTTTACTGTGCTGCCCCTGTTCTGCCAGATCTCTATAGATTGCCGAAAGTCTATAGCGGAAGTCACGTGGTGCGCTGCGCAAGCGCACAAGCCCACTTCCACGAATCATCCCTGCAGCCTCCATAGAGATGTCTTAAAGTGACAGTCATCTCCAGTAAAATACAGCATCTACATTAATTTGTACGCTCAACACGCATCGGGCTCGGCCTCGCTGCGCTCGGCATTTAGTAAAGCTAACTCTATGCCGCCATTGATAGTAAAGAAGGAAATGGATGGTAAAGAAAGAGACTATCCATCTCTTTCTTTACCATCCATTTCCTTCTTTACTATCAATGGCGGCATAGAGTTAGTTTTACTAAATGCCGAGCCCGATGCGTGGCGTGAGAAGCGAACCCGCGAGGGTACAAATTAATGTAGATTAATGAGCGCTGGGGGGGGAGCTGTATTTTAATGGAGATGACTGTCACTTTAAGAAGTCTCTATACCCTTAAGTGTGCGCACGCGCGGTGTGCGAACTACTGCAGTGGAGGCTGCAGGAATGATTTGCGGAAGTACGCATGTGCGCTTGCGCAGCGCGCCACGTGAATTCCGCTATAGACTTTCGGCAAACTATAGACTTTCGGCAGAACACCCCCTTAATGCCCCCTCACTATCCTCAGGACAGGCCTTTAATATCTGATTATCAGGGGTCCAACTACAGTGATCCCAGAGGGGTGGAGAGGAGAGGAGCTCTTTTCTTTCCCACACTTACAGGGGTTTAACCATCTGAGACAATGGGGGCATATCACTTGGATATACCCCCATTGTCTGATAGGTGCGGGTCCCACCACTGGGACCCGCACCTATATAGAGAACGGAGTGGGCAAAGTTGGGGCTGGAGGACCCTGTACAGCCACCACCAAGCGCTCTCCCCATTGAAGTGAATGGGAGCGCACCTAGCATGCGCGGCCACCACTCCCATACACTCCTATGCACCTGTGCACCTCAAAGCCCCTTTGTACTATACTGTAGAAATAACAGTGCCATACAGAGAGTTTCCCCAAAGGAATAGTGCTCCATAAAGTCCCAACAATAGTAATTCTCTCCCTTGGTGCCCTCTTACTAATAGTGCCCCTATAAAGATAATTCACTCTGAGTGCCCCTGTTAGTATTAACACCCCCTATATTGTGCCCAAATCCCCCACTGTTCTACCAGTAGTAATAATGCCCCCTAAAATGCTCACCTCATTCCTGCTTCTGGCTCCAATCTGCAAAGCAGGCTGCAGACCTCTTCCAGCCCGCAGCTTGAGTTCCAAATTCCCTGTGTCCTGGCATAGACGGCCACTATAAAGACATGAAATCAGTTTGGGGCCCCCTGTGTTGCCTCAGAGGCTTAAGGCCTGGTGGCTTATGGCCTATGAGAATAAACAGCTCCTGAGGACAGCGATACAGTTGTATATGCTGCAGCAACTAGTTTTGGGGACCGGGCAGCCCACCCCAGCTAGATGGGCAGTCCAGCCCTAATTCTCGCCAATCTGATACTGATATATCCTGAGGATAGGTCAGTAATATAAAATTTAAAAAAAACTTTAACACTGGTAACCACCCAGCCACCACAGTGTGTAACACCCCAGAGTTGTGTTACCACTCCTGCAATCTGCTACTGTCTTTAATGGGTTAACAAAACGTCATCTTATGTATTCTTGTTCAGGTCCTCCACAATGTGCATTCCTAATATCTTTATGCAACTGTTATGTTCATGTAATATGCCTGGCTCACCAGCAGGTGGCAGCCAAAATGGGGGAGCTATCTTAGATAGAATAGAACTTTCCATTCCATTCTAACCCCCCCTCTGAAGATAAGTGGGCTAGTCCTACTTCCTGCAGAAAGGGTGGGGACCAGTTAGTTCTAGTTTAGTCTTCCCTAGACAGGGAAAGGGTATGCAGGGGCATGTCTGTGCTGGACATGCCCATGCCAGCCAGAGCACCTTAAGCTCTGCTGGCCATGGATGCAAAAGCCTGATGCCATGGATGCTAGACCTCTGGTGTCATTTAGCAGCTCCAGCAGTGAGAAAGACTTCAGATACCTCCTCTAAGGAGCTTCCCTTCTAAAAAGAGAGAAAAGAAAAATCATGGACTGACCGGAGCCACATCATGAACTGTTCCGAAAGGGTGAGAACTTGTTGGCCATCTTTTTGTTCTGTTGCCCTCGTTTGGCCCTCATCTGGGTTGACATGCTTTGTTAGGACTCAGCCCATCTTCAGTAACTTCATGTCCCAAGTTGCGCCTAACAGCGCCAATCCCCTTTTCTCCCCCTTCTCAGGTTGAGTGGGAGCCCCCTTTGCAAAAAGGGTTCTCATTGAAATTGCTGCTATTTGTTATCATACCTCATGTGGATTACAAATGACTCATACACTACTTGTTCTAGTTTGGTGCTGTAACGGTCACGTCCACACACACACAGGGGGAAGGATGGTGACCACTGCGCTCCACCCTCACCCCTGGCCCTGCCTACTTGCCTCACGAGTCCTGATGACAGGGGACAACTGGACGACAGTCCCTAACTTAGGATACGTGCAGGGAAGACAGACAAGACAAAATACGGAACATGAACGGACCGGGTAAGAACCAAGAGAGCTACGCAGTACAAAGGGTTAAGCAAAGAATGGTCAAGAGAAGCCGGGGTCAAATACCAGGAGAGTAGAGAAGTACAAGAGGAGTCCTAAGAGAGTAGTCAGGTGGGAGCCGAGGTCACAATACCAGGACGGATACGCAGTACAGGAGGAGCAGGCAAAGGATCGTCAGGGAACGGAATCAGGTGAGTATTCAGTAGTCCAACAAATAGCCAGGAACCTAGAAATTAACAGGCAACCTGTGGCTAGCAGGCTGCCTGTATTTATAGTGGGGACTGAGGGTCATGTGACGTGGCCAACGTCACATGACCGACAGACCAACCAGTTGAGCACCGAGTGATCGGCTCGGCGCTCAAGGCAGACTTAGGAGCAGGGAGCCACCCAGCAGTAAAGCCGCCCTGGGAATGAGGTCAAACACAGATCCTCATTCCCAAAGCTAAGCAACAGGTCTGCGGGTAATGGGGGACCGAGTGCACCTTCGGAACCCCGTTACAGTACCCCCCTTTTACGAGGGGCCACCGGACCCAAGACTTCAGGCGATCGCTTTTCAGGGTGTTCTAAATGAAATTTACGAACCAGTCTAGGAGCATGAACCTCCCTGGCAGGTACCCAAGATCTCTCTTCAAGTCCATACCCCTTCCAGTGAATCAGGTACTGCAAGGAATTACGCACCTTCCTGACATCCACAATTTTAGACACTACATACTCGACAGCATCATTAACAAGAACCGGCGGAGGCGAGGCTTTCGATGGTACTACCTGTTCAAAATATTTTTTTAGTAGAGATTTATGGAACACATTATGAATGTGGAATGACTCGGGCAGCTTCAACCTAAATGATACCGGGTTAATCACCTCTGTGATCTTATATGGTCCAATAAAGCGAGGAGCAAATTTTCTAGAAGGTACCTTGAGAGATAGATTCTTGGAGGACAACCATACTTTATCCCCAACCTGAAAGTTCACCCCCCTTGAACGTCTCTTATCGGCCTTGAGTTTTTGAGAACCTTGAGCCTTTTCTAGGTTTGATTGAACCCGGGCCCAAACTGTGCACAGTGTTCGGAGGAGAGTTTATCAGCTTCAGGGTTAGAGGAGGAGACGGACGACCCAGAATGAAAACGGGGATGAAAACCATGGTTACAAAAGAAAGGGGAGACCCCAGCAGAAGAATTGACACGGTTATTCAAGGCAAATTCAGCCAACGGAAGGAATTTGACCCATAATTGCTGGTTATCAGCAACATACAACCTCAGGAATTGTTCCACAGACTGATTAAGGCGTTCAGTCTGCCCATTACTCTCAGGATGGTAGGCGGGAGAAAAAGACAATGAAATTTTACATCTTTGACAGAAGGCCCTCCAGAATTTGGACACAAACTGCACACCCCTGTCAGAAACAATATTTTCCGGGATGCCATGTAAACGAACAATCTCTCTCACAAAAATAGACGCCAGGGTTTTAGCATTCGGAAGTTTAGACAGGGGAATGAAATGATGCATCTTGCTAAACCTATCGACCACTACCCAAACCACAGTCTTACCCTCCGCCAGTGGTAGGTCAGTTATATATGGGACCAGGGTCTACTGGGAATGGGTAGGTGTCGTAGGTTACCAGCAGGGCGAGTCCTAGGTGTCTTAGACTTGGCACAAACTTCACAGGCTGACACGTAGGACTTGACATCCCTGGTAGGAGTGGGCCACCAATAAGATCTAGAAACCAGATCCTTAGTGCCCTCAACACCCGGATGTCCACAAAAGGCAGAATCGTGACACTCACCCAACAGCTGGAGACGAAATTGTACGGGAACAAACAACTTATCTGTTGGGGTGGATGCCGGTGCCAGATGTTGTTCAGCCTTAATGTGAGTCGCTAAGAAGATGTTTGCTGGTAGGATGGATTCAGGCGGCGTCTCAGTGGGTTGAAAAGCATGGAAGCTCCGAGACAATGCGTCTGCCTTCACATTTTTACTTCCCGGCCAGAACGTAATGGAGAAATCAAAACGTGTAAAAAACAGAGCCCATCGGGCTTGTCGGGGATTCAACCTCTTAGCAGACTCGAGAAACATTAAGTTTTTATGATCAGTGACAGTTACTCGATGCCTTGCCCCCTCCGAAAAATGCCTCCACTCCTCAAATGCCCATTTAATAGCCAGCAGCTCCCTATTCCCTATGTTGTAGTTTCTCTCCGTGGGAGAGAATTTCCTAGAGAAGAAGGCACACGGTCTCAGGTTAGTGAGGCTAGCAGGACCTTGTGAAAGGACTGCTCCTGCGCCGTCTTTGGACGCATCCACCTCCACAATAAAGGGTCTCTCCTGATCAGGCTGGATCAGAATGGGAGCGCTACTAAATGCCTTTTTTAATGTTTCAAATGAAGAAATGGCCTTGGTAGACCAATTCTCCAAATCCGCCCCTCTCTTAGTAAGGTCGGTCAATGGCTTAGCAATTACAGAAAAATTCATGATAAATTTACGGTAGTAATTAGCGAAACCCAAAAACCGTTGTAAAGCCTTTAAGGATGAAGGCCTTACCCATTCCTTTATTGCTAAAACCTTACCAGGATCCATCTTAAAGGCGTGAGGAGTCAAAACATGCCCTAGAAACAGTATCTCCTGTACACCAAAGACACATTTCTCTTGCTTAGCGGATAGCTGGTTCTCCCTCAACACCTCTAATACTTGTTTGACATGAGACACATGAGATTCGAAATCAGGAGAGAATATCAAAATGTCGTCAAGATAGACAATAATAAATTTACCTAAGAACTCTCTAAGAATATCGTTCATTAAGTTTTGGAACACAGCTGGGGCATTGCTGAGTCCAAAAGGCATCACCTGATATTCAAAGTGTCCTATCGGAGTATTGAACTCTGTCTTCCATTCGTCTCCCTCCTTGATTCGGATTAGATTGTATGCCCCTTTCAGGTCAATCTTGGAAAACCAGGTTGCCCCCAAAACCTGGTTAAATAAATCCGGAATCAATGGGAGAGAGTATCTATTTTGGACAGTGATTCTATTTAATCTCCGGTAATCAATACAAGGCCTTAGACCACCATCCTTCTTTTTAACAAAGAAAAACCCTGCTCCCATAGGAGAGACTGAAGGTCTAATATGCCCTTTAGCAAGGCTCTCCTTAATATAATCTTCCATAGCCTTGCGTTCGGGCCCTGAAAGATTATAAATTCGCCCTTTAGGAGATTCGGCACCCTCTATTAGGTCTATGGCGCAATCATAAGGTCTATGGGGGGGTAGAACCTCTGGAGTAGGGGACGAGAACACATCAGAATATTCTTTAATAACAGAGGGTAATGAATTAGACCTTACTGAAACCCCAGCCTGGACCACGGACAAGCATGAGTCACACTTAGGTCCCCATTTCACCAACTCTCCTTTGAACCAATCAATTGTGGGGTTATGTAAACGGAGCCAAGGCAACCCTAGTACCACCTCAACCGGTAGGTTCTCCAGGACTAGAAGAGAACATCTCTCAGAGTGGCACACACCCACGGTCAGAGAAATTTCAGAGGTACATGACCTCACCGTACCACCAATCAGGGAAGTAGCATCAATAGCCATGACATGGATAGGTGTAGGTAAAGCAAACATTGGAATACCCAATTTACTAGCAAACTCAAAATCACTAAAGCTGGCCGCTGAACCGGAATCAATAAAGGCCTTACCCGGCCACTTATTAACCCCCAGAGAAATTGTTATGGGTACCAAAAGCTTACATTTAGAAAAATCAGGGTGTACCTGGTCTTTAGGTTGTCTTGCCTTAGGAGACTTGTCAGAGAGGACCCTCTTAGGACACTTGTTGATCCAATGGCCAGGATCTCCACAGTAGAAGCACTCTCCGCGTCTGCGACGAAGATTACCCAGGGTCATGCCAACCTGCATGGGTTCCTCGGTGGAGACCTCAGTGTTGTCCCTGGAAAAGGCCTCTGGCTGGACCACCATCTGAGAACAGAACTGTCGTTCTTGTCGTCTGTCTCTAACTCGTCTGTCTAGTCGGACAACTAGGGTCATCATCTCCTCTAAGGTCTCAGAAATTTGATAATTGACTAATAGATCTTTTAAATTATCAGATAGACCAGACCTAAACTGACTCTTCAGGGCTGGTTCATTCCATCCTGAGGGGACACACCACCGTCTGAATTGGGTGCAATACTCCTCCGCAGGGAGATGGCCCTGAACCAGTGCCCTAAGAGCCGTCTCGGCTACCAGGGCCCTGTCTGGTTCGTCATAGAGGGTACCCAGGGCCTGAAAAAAACCCTCCACAGAAGTTAGACAACTGGCCCCAGGAGGTAACGAAAATGCCCAGTCCTGGGGATCACCCTGTAGTAGAGAAATGATAATCCCCACGCGTTGGCTCTTGGGACCGGAGGACACGGGGCGCAAACGGAAGTAGAGTTTGCAACTCTCCTTAAAGGATAGAAACCTCTTCCGGTCTCCAGAAAAGGGTTCTGGGAGCTTGATCTGGGGTTCAAAATGTGGACTGGAGGACAGAGGAGTGGAAGAACCTTGCCCTAACTCAAAAGAACGGAGTTTCTCTCCTAGCTCCTGCACCATCTGTCTCAAGTTAGAGACATGGTCAGTCAGGGTAGTGAGAGGATTCATGATACAGTGGTTATTGGGCCTGTTAATCTGTAACGGTCACGTCCACACACACACAGGGGGAAGGATAGTGACCACTGCGCTCCACCCTCACCCCTGGCCCTGCCTACTTGCCTCACGAGTCCTGATGACAGGGGACAACTGGACGACAGTCCCTAACTTAGGATACGTGCAGGGAAGACAGACAAGACAAAATACGGAACATGAACGGACCGGGTCAGAACCAAGAGAGCTACGCAGTACAAAGGGTTAAGCAAAGAATCGTCAGGAGAAGCCGGGGTCAAATACCAGGAGAGTAGAGAAGTACAAGAGGATTCCTAAGAGAGTAGTTAGGTGGGAGCCGAGGTCACAATACCAGGACGGATACGCAGTACAGGAGGAGCAGGCAAAGGATCGTCAGGGAACGGAATCAGGTGAGTATTCAGTAGTCCAACAAATAGCCAGGAACCTAAAAATTAACAGGCAACCTGTGGCTAGCAGGCTGCCTGTATTTATAGTGGGGACTGAGGGTCATGTGACGTGGCCAGACCAACCAGTTGAGCACCGAGTGATCAGCATGGCGCTCAAGGCAGACTTAGGAGCAGGGAACCACCCAGCAGTAAAGCCGCCCTGGGAATGAGGTCAAACACAGATCCTCATTCCCAAAGCTAAGCAACAGGTCTGCGGGTAATGGGGGACCGAGTGCACCTTCGGAACCCCGTTAAATGTGCACTCAACCAGCCAAGCACCTAAAGAAAAGACTCAAACATATGCCTGGGCTCATTAAGGTTTTCTATGTGAAATTGATTGCACTATGTCTTTGCATTATGTATTTACACAATGTTTGCATTATTGTGTTAACATTTCTGCAACATTAAAGCACTTTAGACCATTGTCTGGACTGTGTTACGGGTACAACAATGTGATCTTATGCACTTCAAATGGACTTTGGACTTTATACTGTTAGGTAGATAGCACCTTACTTCATTGGACTGCCTCTGAGGACTCAAAAATATTAATGGCCTTGTGCGCAGCCTTAAAGGGATTCTGTCATGAGATTTGAGCCCTATAAGCTAAACATATGGCCAGGTCCGTACTAATAACATGAATCCTAAACTGCCCTTATTAAATCTGCTTGTGGCTCTATTAGCCCAAAAAAATGTTTTTTATAAGCTGTCACTCACCTACCTAAGGTGCCCAAGGGGTTTTACGTTAACCCAGGGTGCCCGCCCGCACCCCTCGCCGTCTGGTGCCCAGCGCCGCCTTCCTCACCTCAGCCCCGCCTCCGCAATCCTCCCGTCCCTCTGCTAGATCCGGCGCCTGCGCACTAGGCTCAGCCTGATGCGCTGCGGACTCCTGGCAGCGGCTTTGTTGAGCGAAGTGCGCATGAGCCGCCTGATGCGCATGCGCACTTTGCTCAACGAAGCCACTGCCAGGAGTCCGCGGCGCATCAGGCTGAGCCTAGTGCGCAGCCGCTGGATCTAGCAGAGGGACGGGAGGATTGCGGAGGCGGGGCTGAGGTGAGGAAGGCGGCGCTGGGCACCAGACGGCGAGGGGTGCGGGTGGGCACCCTGGGTTAACGTAAAACCCCTTGGGCACCTTAGGTAGGTGAGTGACAGCTTATAAAAAACATTTTTTTGGGCTAATAGAGCCACAAGCAGGTTTAATAAGGGCAGTTTAGGATTCATGTTATTAGTACGGACCTGGCCATATGCTTAGCTTATAGGGCTCAAATCTCATGACAGAATCCCTTTAAGGAAAAATGTTTAGCTACCGGTTTAATCATCAAGGTGACTGTGCGAAAAGCTTTACGTAGATCTTGGTGCTTGGAAGGTAATACAGGATGAAGCCACCCTTCTATTTTGGGGCATCTCATAGCTTTGTGGAGGGATTACAGTACATGACACCCCCACGCTTCCGGTGGTACTAGGACTCAGTATCCACAACGGGAGTATTTGAGTGCTTTGTGCAGTCTTTTTGGTTCTGTGGTTATTACCGAGAGGGACAACTGTAAATGGACACCCTACTCATATGGGCAGGAACCTAGTGGTAGCCGTTGTTATATCAGTCTATGTATGTCATAATAGTATAGAGTCTAAAGCCGCAATCTAACTTCCCTTGGGTACCCTTAGAGCACACCCTAAGCACAAGCCGAGGGTGGATTGGTTTTAAGTAAGGGGGTATGTAACACCCCAGAGTGGTGTTACTACTCCTGCACCCTGCTACTGTCTTTAATGGACTAACAAAACGTCATCTTATGTATTTTTGTCCAGGTCCTCCACAATGTGCATTCCTAAATCTTTATTCAACTGTTATGTTCATGTAATATGCCTGGTTCACCAGCAGGTGGCAGCCAATATGGCAGAGCTATCTTAGATCGAATGGAACTTTCCATTCCATTCTAACCCCCCCTCTGGAGAGAGGTGGGCTAGTCCTACTTCCTGCAGGAAGGGTGGGGACCAGTTAGTTCCAGTTTAGTCTTCCCTAGACAGGGGAAGGGTGTTCAGGGGCACGTCTGTGCTGGACGTTCCCATGTCAGCCAGAGCACCTTTAGCTCTGCTGGCCATGGAGGCAGAAGCCTAAAGCCTCAGGAGCCAGGAGTAAAGTTCCTTGGCTGAAGATGTCTGACTAAAAAGTGAAGTGCAGCATAAAGAAGAAGCCAAGTTATCAAGTCAGCTTGTCAGTATAGCAGAGTGAGAGAAAGATATAGCAGAGTTGAGTTTGCCTGCCAGTTTAATGCTAAAGCCTGCTGGAACCAAGACCAAGCCTGTAAACTGTTTGAAGAAACGTTTATTCAAAGTAAAGCTGCCTTTGAACTTCAGCTCAAGGTCTGGACTCAAGTTCTTTCCAACCCCTCAATTATTCCCCCTTTTCATTGCTTCAGAGCCAAAGCCTGGTCCAGCAGTATCCAGGTAGGAGCACCGTGACACACAAAGAGACATTTAGGCCACACTACACCACTCTGCATTCCTACACCTGGGACGTGTTAGAGGAGGGCCCAGGGGGAAGGCGCCCGTTGGAAGTGTCCAAATATTTATTTCTTCCTCTTCCTCCTCAACACTCTCTCTCTTCCTCTCTTAATAATTAAATATAATAGTTTTGAGTCAAGTTCACACTCTGAGTGCTACACTACCCACCAAGATCAGGTTTATCTCTGGCAAAATTTTATAAAACACAAAAGCGTGTGCTGCTCTCTCTTTTTGTCTCTCTTCCTCTCACTCTTCCTCTTTTTCTCTCTTGCTTTCTTTCGCTTTCTCTTCTCTTTCTGTTACTTTCTCTCTTCCTTTCACTCTCCTTTTCTCTTTCTTTCTTTCATTCTCATCCTCTCTGACTTTCTCTTTCTTCCTTTTGTTCTTTTTTCTTCCTCTCCCTCTCTTTTTCTTTTTCTCTCTCTTCCTCCTTCTCTCGGCATTCTCTCTCTTCCTTTAATTCTTTCTCTTTCTCACTTCTTCTAGTTCTCTTACTTCATTTCTCTTCCTCCTGTTCTCTCTTTTTCTCTTCCTATCACTCCCTCTCTCTTTTTCTCTCTTCCTCTCACACTCTCCCACTTGCCTTTTCTCTCTCTCTCTTCATCTTGTTCTCTCGCTATATTTTTCTCATCCTCTTGTCCTCTTTTGTTCTTTCTCTCTTCCTTTCATTTTCTATTTCTCACTTCATCTCTCTTCCTATTGTTCTCTCTCTGTATCTCACTCTCTCTTTCCCTTCCTCTCATTCTCACTTCCTCTTGCACTTTCTTTTTCTTTCTTTTCCTCTCTCTCTCTTGTTCTCTTCCTCTCACTCTCTCTATTTTTTTTATCATTCTCTTTTCTCTTCTTCTCGTTTCCTTTTTTTGTCTCTGTTCCTCTTGCTTTCTCACTTTTCCTTGCTCTCTTTCTCTCACTCTCTTTATTCCTCTTGCTTACTTTCTCTGTTCCTCTGATTTTCTGTCTCTTCTTCTTTCTCTCCCTCCCTCAATTCTTTCCCTTTCTCTTGATTCCTGTCACTCTGTCTCTCTCTCCTTCTTGCTCTTCCTCTTACTTTCTCTCTTTTTCTCATTTTCCCTTCTCGTGCTCATTCTTTCTTTTTTATTCACTCTTTCTATCTTCTTCTATCTTACTTTTCTCTATTTCTCTTCCTATCTCTCTCTCTTGCTCTTTCTCTCCCTTCTTCTCACTCTATTTCTCTCTTCCTCTTGCTCCCTTTGTCCCTCTCTTCTTCTTGCTTGATCTCTGTAGTACATACTGCAAGACATAGGAAATGTAGTGACAAACTGGCCACATTCATCTTCAGGACAAGGATCACCCCACCGGCTGGGAAATCTGCAAATTAGTATATCACAGAGTAAAACTAAACAACAAAAAAAATTACAATCTAAACCACAGATAAATACACTAAGCAAAAAGTGTATTGTTTATATTTTGACACTGAGGACAGAAGACAAGAAACCCTTCATCCTGTTTCCCTACTTTTTTGTATCCATCTAAGATACTCACTTTCTCCAAGTTCTCTGATTTCAGTCAATGAAAGAAAACATTCTGTCCCAGTCTACGCACTCACCCAACTCTATGAGCATACATACAAGTAGCCAGTAGGTGGAGCTCTTGTTCTAAAGAAATTATATAATTCTCATGAAAACCATTATAATATGTCATTTCCATGTCTACAGTGTTGCTCCAGAAGGAAACATCCAGTATACCTGACGAGGTTCATTCTGTAATAGGTCACAGTTTTTGTTACATGCAGCAAGATGAATTCCGGGTTGTCCTATACCGGTCCAAACAGCTGTTGCTAAGTTTTTGTGAAAAATAATTCAGATTGTCAAGGATTTAGGGTCGCACAACCAAGATGGCTACCAAGACGTATTCTGCTGAACTGCTTTTTAAATCATGGATTTCACATCTATATATGTCTTTGTTCGTTCTGTACTCACTTTGTGGAGCTCTATCTCTGCTACAGGATGTTAATGGTCGAGATCACCACTGCACACTCTGATGTATAATGCAATTAAAAAGTCCAAATTGTATTAATTAGCAAATGCGTTTTCTTCTTTCTCTATTTCACATTTTCTAACTCACTTGCGCTTCTTTGCCCGCTCGCTCTCCACACATATCTCTGCCTTACAAAAGCAACAGGTCTAATTAAAAGCACTTCCAATTAACGTCTTGGACGCTGCACACACTGTACCCATTCCAGTACTTTGGGCAGGCATCAGATTTGGACCCCACTGCGCCACTGCACTCTATCATGCACAGTTCCTATATCTAGACGCCGACAGCCACCATCAGTACCCCTCTCCAGCGCTACATGTGCCAAATCCCTGCAGTGCTACACCGCTGTTTTTCAGGGTCTTCATATTCTATGACTTTCTAAGGCTACTTTCACACTTGCATTTCTATTTTCCGGTATTGAGATCCTTCATAGGGTCTCAATAACGGAGAAAAACGCTTCCGTTTTGTCCCCATTCATTGTCAATTGGGACCAAATGTAACTGAACAGAACGGAATGCTTTAAAAAGCATTCCGTTCCGTTTGGTTGTGTTCCCATACTGGAGAGCAAACCGCAGCAAGCAGCGGTTTTCTTTCCGTCCTGGGATGCGGAGCAAAACGGATCCGTCATGACCTACTATGCAAGTCAATGGGACGGATCCCTTTTCTCTGACACTATCTGACACAATAGAAACCAGATCCGTCCCCCATTGACTTTCAATGGAGTTCATGACGGATCCGTCTTGGCTATGTTAAAGATAATACAACTGGATCCGTTCATAACGAATGCCGACGGTTGTATTATCAGTAACGAAAGTGTTTTTGCTGAACCCTACTGAACCCTGATACAGCAAAAATGCTGGTGTGAAAGTAGCCTTAGCATGTCTTTAGCTGGTATCTGTGGTGGCTCCCAACCATGTAATGTTAATGGAATTTTCTCACTTCAGTAAGTCACATTTATTATGTAGAGAAAGATAATACAAGGCACTTACTAATGTATTGTGATTGTCCATATTGCCTCCTTTGCTGACTTGATTCATTTTCCCATCACATTATACACTGCTTGTATCCAGGGGTTATGACCACCCTGAAATCCAGCAGTGGTGGTCATGCTTGCACACCATAGGAAAAGGTGGGACATGCACAGCAGCTCCTGACCATCTGGCATCTGTGCTGTAGCGGTGGTCATAACTCATAACCCCTAGAAACAAGCAGTGTATAATGTGATGGAAAAATTAATCCAGCCAGCAAAGGAAGCAACATGGACAATCACTTTTTAGTGACTTTGTGACCGAAACATTACAATCTAGTCACAAGTAGTTGCCTCCTATCATTTATCTGTGGGTTCATTTTGAAATTTACCAATGAATAAACTTTTCTTCAACCAGTTGATCAATGGGAGTGCTGGGTGTCAGATCCCCGTTGATGTGATATTGATGAGCTATCCTGAGGATTGGTCATCAATAAAAATAACTTGGACAACCCATTTAAGAAACTAAACAGCCCAATTTTGGACCTATGAATGATATGATGTGATAAGGTAGACATGCATGCCTCCTTCTATTCTTCAGAGAGTCTGAATCATTTTGCAGTATGTTGCTGGAAACAAGTTCTGAATTATCCAAATGATGGATTAAATGAATTTTACTGTATATTTCCAGATAATGTATCAACCTATACATATTGAAAAGTCCAATTTTAGATGCCTCCACATCTTCTTTTAGGACATTTCTGAGGAGATTACATTTTCTCATCATGTCTTTCATTAGGAACTGCTCCAATTAGAATAACAAAGCTAAAGCAGAAAAATACAAATGAAGATGATTGAAATATTTCCATCTTTAGAGCTCCATTGCAGGTATTTGCGCTGTGTTGTGATGTCTAGCCAAGTTTTCTGATGGACTACACTGGTTGTTATTCTTTGCCTCTCTGTGAAAATCCAACTTCAAACAGCACAGAGAAAATGAAAGGCTTGGGCTATGAAGCTCAGCGATGGATCCCAGCATCAGGACGGCAATAAATGCTTCAGTCATTTGCAGAGGCGGAAGCTGGGTTGATTCTTCTGGTGAAGAACATACATTTCACAATTGTACCTGAAGGAGAATTTACCCCAAGAATGGCCCCAAAATTTAAGCTTTTGAATTGTCCTTTCCTGCCAAATTGTTAGACATTTGGTTGGTAATATTGATGTTATTTTAGACGTCACGGGAGATGTCACCTAGCCTTTCAGAGTTCTGAACAACGCATTGGCACACTAGTGTAGGACATCTGCAACATCTAGATTCTTAACTAAAATAAATTCCTATACTAGAGTCTGCAAAAATTGTGAGAACCTCAAAGCAATAAAGCTAGAAAGTTGGTCATTACCCAGTTAAGATGGATACTTAATGAGTTGACTTGAGGTGCTGCCACATGTTCAGGTTTTTTGGTACAGCTATTGAAGCCAAAATCAGGAGTGGATTATAAAAAGTGGAGCAGTAGTTGCAGTGGCTGGGTTTAGGGTGGTCCCAATGCTATGCTGGGTCCTCTGGCACCGTAGAGGTGTCATCATGTATTTCTGTTCTATGAAGGTGATGGCAAGGTGTAGTGCACCCCAATGGGAAAAGTCCTGAGAGTTTGCATTAAGCCAATGTGCTTCTTTACTGGAGAAACTCAAGTGTAAAAAAATACAGGCAAAGCACTGAGCTGGCTTCTCCAGTCTCCTCCATGGCAGAAGAAGGTTTTGTGATGAGGAAAGGACTGAGATAGCTTTCTCTCTCTCTCTCTCTCTCTCTCTCTCTCTCTCTCTCTCAGAAGGCTAGTACTCTGGCCAATGGGCTGGTGGCCCAGGGTCTATGGCTGAGTTGTGCAGTTGACCCTCTGGTAAAAGGGCTGGTGACCCAGGAGTATAGCAGAGTATACCCCTCTCAGCCTCTTCTTCTGGTCACTTGTGCAGTCTGGCAGAGTCTCTTCTACTAAGCACTGGTCCCTATCTGCAGACAACTAGGGGCTCTGACTGCTCTCCTTATATACAATTTGTAGCTGAACTAGAATCTTCTAGTGGGAGGGGTGGAGTAGAGAAGCACTGCCTAAACAGAAGAATTGTTGCAATTTCAATCTGCCATAGACTTGTATAGTGTTTCAATACACGTCTATGGGAATGACTAAGCAGTTTTTCCAGACATAAACAAATCTTCAGATGTAAAGAACAGAGCTAAACCGGACGGTCAAAAGATTAGTGTGTCTGTTTTTTCACTCCAAAACTTTGCATAGTCCCTTTTAGCAACTGTGGAATATTTCTTACTTCTCAGTGCATAGATAGAAAGTCCCAAGGTCTCTCAGTATTATCTGGCTGTGCATTAACCCTTTTCACAATGCAGTGCAGATATAGTGTAATAACAGTGCAAATGAGCAGGATATATTACATAAACATTTAAAATGCAGTTTAACAACATAAACAAGTATTAGTGCACACAACAGCATAAATCACAGTGTAAATTAACCCTTCCAAGTGCACTAAAGTAGTGAGTTGATGGCTTTGCATAGTAGCAATAGGGCAAATATCCCCAATCGTCCGTAGTCCAAAGTACCCTTGCTCCAGGGCACAACCTAGTATCTGTCTTTAACACTTTCTCTCCTTTTGGCTACATAGACTGCATAAAAAACTGAAAGTGTGGAAGCACCTTTATAGTGGTGGAAACAACCTTATCAAGGCAGGTTCTCAGCTGTGAGCTCCAGTTTAGAGAAAGTATTTGGAAAAGTGACTTCACATTCTTCTAGGTCAGTGATTTGAAATATTTAGCACTTCAGGTGTTGTGGAAATACAACTCTCAGCATGCAGTGAGGATTGCAGGCCTTCAGAGAATGCTGATGTTGTAGTAGGAGTCACCAGCAGAGATATGAACGTCTCTTGGGTATATGGTGGTGCCTGACTTCAGAGAGGTCTTGCTGTAAGGTCAAAGCAATAATCCTTCCTGAACTAGATGTGAACTGTTGGTGGATTTGTGTCACCTCTTCAGTGCACATGGTGGTTTTCCAGTCTGCACACTAATCAGGAACAGATAACAACAGAGATTTTCTGTTCACTGTTACTAGAAGATATGTTTATGATATGGTTTAGAGATATAACTTTTCCTAAGAGGAACAGGATTAGTTTTGTTTTAAGGTATACCCTGAGAGCATGGAGAGGATTACTTTCACATGAGAATCCATAATTCATCAGTGGTAGGTTTTGAATTAACACTTCTATATTTTCATTCTGGTCAAAAGCATGTATCACATATACACTGGATAGGCTGATGTTCTGATATAATGTGCATTATGATGTTCTGCAGCAGCGAAGGTGTATATTATGAGGTTCTACATCAGCTAAGGTGTGTATTATGATACTCTACAGAAGCTGAAGTAAATATGATGTTCTTCAGCAGCTGTGGTGTGTTATGATGTTCTTCAGCAGCTGTGGTGTGTTATGATATTCTGCAGCAGCTGAGGTGTGTATTATGATGCTCTACAGAACCTGAGGTGTGTATTATGATGTTCTGCAGCAGCTGAGGTATGTACTATGAGGTTCTGCAGCAGCTGAGGTGTGTATTATAAGGTTCTGCATCAGCAGAGGTGTGTATTATGATGTTCTGCATCAGCTGACGTGTGTATTATGATGTTCTTCAGAATTTTATGTGCATATTATAAGGCTTTGCAACAGCTGAAGTGTGTATTATGATGTTCTATAGCAGCTGAGGTGTTTAATATGAGGTTCTTCATCAACTAAAGTGTGTATTATGATACTCTACAGAAGATGAGGTGTGTATTATGATGTTCTATAGCAGCTGAAGTGTTTATTATTAGTGTTGCTCAAGCATGCTCGCCCGAATATGTGCTCGAGCCCAGCTACGCAGCCAATAAACGTGCAGGTAAGTACTGCCCTTCACTGTAATGCCGTAGCCATGTTGGTTACTGGCATTACAGTGATTGGCTGGCTGGAACGCGTCATCGGGTGCTATATATATATATATATATATATATATGACACGTGTTCGGCTCAGTGTTAGTCAGGGAGAGCTGTGCTGAAGAAGAGACAGATAGTGTAGGGAGTGTAATATTTTTTTTTCAAGTTGAAAAACTTGTCAGAGACCCAAAAGTCCTTTTAAGGACTATTGTTGTGTGTGGCAGAAGCAATATATATTTTTAGCGCAACCTGCGCTAAATTGCTAAAACTTTACAGACCCAAAAATCCTTTTAAGGACTATTGTGTGTGGCAGCAATAGCTTTTTTCAGCGCATATAGTTGCCTGCAATAGTTAGGCCGCTACAGACAGCAACATTATTTGTGCTACATCTCTTGTGTAACTTGTGCGCATCCCAAAAATATCAGTGACATCCAGTGTACTTTTTCCATAGACGGTGTCCGCTGCGGACAGTGACATTAGCTGCGCTACATCTCTTGTGTAACGTGTCCACATCCCAAATACCTGTGACATTCCCTGTAATTTTTTATTAGCCGCTGCTGACATCAGCGACATTATCTGCAGTATTTCTCCTGTGTAACATGAGATCTTGTGCCCTGATTCCCAAACTCTTGAGCATCCACAGTCACAAGAAGATGATGGTGGGGAATGGCAATTAGTGTTTTACAAGGTGGATGATGATGATGAGACACAGTTCCCAATAAGTCAACGGCAATTAGTGTCTCAAGAGGTTGATGATGAGGATGAGAGACAGTTGTGAATAACTGAGGTCGTTGTTAGGTCAACAAGTCAGGAGGATGACCAGAGTGAGGAAGTGGAAGAGGAGTGGTGGACAACGAAGTCACTGATCCAACCTGGGAAGGTGGCAAGCCGAGCGAGGACAGCAGTACACAGGGAGAGGGATCCGCAGCACCGCAACAGGTTGGAAGAGGCAGTGGGGTGGCAAAAGGGAGAAGGAGGGTCACACCAAACAGGCCTGCAACTGTTCCCCGGAGCACACCCTTGCGGAAATCTCCCTTGCCAATGGGTAGGTGTTCCGCAGTCTGGCGCTTATTTGAGGAAAGTGCAGACGACAAAAGAATTGTAATTTGAAACCTGTGCCATACAAAAATGAGCACCACCACCAGCATGATCTACCACATGGCATCAAAGCACCGTAATAGGTAGGCCGAACGCCTGGGTCCACAATATGTGTCTGCGGGTCACTCCTCTTCCCCTGTGTTACGTGCTGGCCAATCCCCTGTCGAAGGCGCAGGCCCGGATGCCTCCCGCCCTGCACCTGGACCTTCGCATGCACCATCAGAGACGACATCCACTTCCGTGTCCCAGCGCAGCGTACAAATGTCCTTACCCCAGGCATTTGAACG
Organism: Bufo bufo; assembly: GCF_905171765.1. Classification (NCBI taxonomy): domain Eukaryota; kingdom Metazoa; phylum Chordata; class Amphibia; order Anura; family Bufonidae; genus Bufo; species Bufo bufo. The sequence goes on along the minus strand of NC_053390.1, from coordinate 789,946,875 downwards.
CAAGCGCAATTACCCAGCCACCCACCCACAGGCCATAGCACTAAATGCGCAACGTTCCAAATTACTGGCCCTGGAAATGTTGCCATTTAGGCTTGTGGACACTGAGGCCTTCCGCAGCCTGATGTCGGCGGCCATCCCTCGTTACGCAATCCCCAGCTACCAGCATGTGTCCCAAAGCATCACCCGTGCCCTGACCAACAAAATTACTGGGAAGGTCCACTTAACCACTGACACATGGACAAGTGCTTGTGGCCAGGGACGCTACATTTCCCTGACGGCACACTGGGTGAACGTTGTGGAGGCCGTGAGTGAGTCGTACCCTGGGATGGCACAGGTGCTACCGACGCCAAGGATTGCGGGCCCTAATTCCATCAGGGTTTACACCTCCACCTACTTTAGTGCCTCCAACCCCCACTTCTCCTCCTCCGCCTCCTCCTCCACTTCTACCTCTGAATTATCCTCTTGCAGCATCATTCAGCCATCAGTCAGTAGCTGGAAGCAGTGTAGCACTGCAGTGGGGAAGCGTCAACAGGCCGTGCTTAAAGAGGACCTTTCACCATAATAAAACCTCTAAACTAACTATACAGACGTGTAGAGCGGCGCCCAGGGATCCCCCTGCACTTACTGTTATCCTCGGGCTCCGCTCTGTTCTCCCGTTCTAGCCTCCGGTATCTTCATAGTTAGGCTCCACCCAGGGGATACTGCCGGAGTCTCATTCTTCCATGCTGTAGCGCTGGCCAATCGCAGCGCTCAGCTCATAGCCTGAGAGAGAAAAAAACCTCTCAGGCTATGAGCTGAGCGCTGCGATTGGCCAGCGCTACAGCATAGGAGAAAGAGACGGCGTCAGGTTCCCCTGGGTGGAGCCTAACTATGAAGATACCGGAGGCTATAACCGGAGAACGGAGCGGCGCCCGGGGATAACAGTAAGTGCAGGGGGATCCCTGGGTGCCGCTCTACACGTCTGTATAGTTAGTTTAGAGGTTTTATTATGGTGAAAGGTCCTCTTTAAGCTGATCTGCTTAGGTGACAAACAGCACGCCGCCGCCAGAGTTGTGGCAGGGGATAAGAGACCAGACTGAGCTGTGGCTCTCGCATAACTTGGAGGCTGGTTTAGGAGCTCGGCAAGCTCACACACATCCCATGCCTAGTCCACGTCTTCAACTTGGTGGTTCAGTGGTTTCTCAAAACCTACCACAATTTGCTGAGCTACTGGTGAAGGTGCGCCGCGTATGTGCCCATTTCCGCAAGTCATCGACAGCTTCCGCCGGTCTGTCAACGCTGCATCAGCGTTTACAATTGCCAGCTCACCGACTGTTGTGCGACGTGAGCACGCGCTGGAACTCCACTTTCCACATGTTAGCCAGGCTTTGTGAGCAGCAGAGGGCAGTAGTGGAATGCCAGCTGCAACATGGTCGTCGCCTTTCCAGTCAGCTTCTGCTCTTCACAAGCGAGGAGTGGGCATGGATGTCTGACCTCTGTGAGGTTTTAAGAAACTTTTAGGAATCAACACAGATGGTGAGCGGCGATGCCGCTATTATCAGCATAACCATCCCACTTCTGTGTCTACTCAAACGCTCGCTGCTCACAATTAAGGCGGACGCTTTGCATGTGGAAGAGGTGGAAATGGGGAAAGACATTACACAGGGTGATTGCCAGACCACCCTCAGTTCGTCTTCTCAGCATAAATTAGATGATGATGATGAGGAGGAGGAACAGGAGACGGTTGCCTCTGCTACAGAGGGTAGTACCCATGAAAGTTTAATTCCATCTGTTCAACGTGGATGGGCAGAAGAGGAGGAGGAGATTGAGAGTCATCCTCCTGATGACGACAGCGAAGTCTTGCCTGTTGGGACACTGGATGACTTTATGTTAGGCTGCCTTTTCCGTGACCCACGCGTTTTACGCATTTTGGACAACACGATTACTGGTTGTTCACCCTTTAGAGGGTAAGCTCACCAGCAGGCCCTCACCTACAATCTTTTAGAGGGCTAGCTCACCTGCAGGCCCTCGCATATAATGTTTCAGAGGGTCAGCTCACCAGCAGGCCCTCACCTACAATTTTTTAGAGGATCAGCTCACCTGCAGGCCCTCGCATAAACATGTTTTAGAGGGTCAGCTCACCAGCAGGCCCTCGCATATAATGTTTCAGAGGGTCAGATCACCAGCAGGCGCTCAACCATAATGTTTTACAGGGTCAGTTCACCAGCAGGCCCTCGCCCATAATTTTTTCAATGGTCAGCTAAGCAGCAGGCACTCGCCCATAATTTTTTCGATGCTCAAATCAGCAGCAGGCACTCTCCCCTAATGTTTTACAGAGTCAGCTCTGCAGCAGACCCTAACCCCTAATGTTTTAGATGGTCAGCTCAGCAGCAGGCCCTTGCCCGTAATGTTTTAGAGGGTCACCAGCAGGCCCTTGCCCGTAATGTTTTAGAGGGTCACCAGCAGGCCCTTGCTCCTAATGTTTTTGAGGGTCACCAGCAGGCCATCAATCATAATCTTTCAGGGATGTGTATGATGCCCTCCTTTATGTGTAATAAAGGGTGTATTAGAGTACCGGTTCCTTGTATTTTTTGGAAGCCCTTCCACTTAGTGCATAGGCTTTATAAGTGTAGGAGTCCCACTACCTGAACAATTGTACCACAATGTGAATGAGGCCCTCCTTTGTGTGATATACAGGTTGTATCGGAGTGCCTTTCTTGTAATTTTTGCCAGCACTTGCACTTTAAATACTATTAAATATACAGGAAAGAATGTTTCCTAACAATTTTTCCTCTAAAATCAATTTTATCTTCGGTTTTGTGCCTATTATTGTCAGTCTGTAAAAGTAGCGTACTACTCAGACAACACCGTTCCTAGCAGCGACCTGGGAGTTCAAGATGCATCCAGACACCCCCCCCTGATGCTGTTACCGAACCATTTCGGTGGTGTTTCCATCAATTTCTGACCTTTTCCTATGAACCAGGCACCCTCCCTTCAGAGCAGGGGGTGCCTGGTTTAATGCTCGGGTTCTCCCATTGACTTCCATTGTCCATTGTTCCGAGTATCCCGAGGTGTTCGACCCGAGCACCCGAGCACTTTGGCGCTCGATCAACACTATTTATTATTATGATTTTCTGCAGCAACTGAGGTGTCGTATAGGGCCAGAAGTAGAGGATGACCCTCTCCTGGAATAGTGGTCAGTGATAAAGTTAACAATTGCCACCAAGTCCACCAAGTGTGATCACCAACAAGTATAATAGTTCTAAAATATATGGCAACGGCCAAGTTTACATTGGCCTATACTTTGAACTTTAACCACCACACCTTCCCAAAGTAACTAACCATTAAAGAGGTTATTCCATGAATAATCTAAAAAATGAAAATCAGTACTTGCCAACGTCTTTCTAACAAAGCTAGAACCAGCCCTTTACCTCTCACATGGATCCAGAGATCCCCTCATTAATTGCTCTGCTAGATTTATATCAAGCTGGCAGCTCAGGGGGCGTGTCCTTTCTGCTGCAGCTAAGGGGGCGTGTCCATGCTCTCCCTATCAGAGCTTAGGAGTCAGTTGAAGGATGAAACTGAGCATGTGCGGCTCAGTGAGCCACTGCTGTGCGACGCTGTTCCCCTGCTTACTGCCGCGATCCCGGGCGCCGTGCTCTTCGCTGATCGGTGGCCAGTGCTTCCCAGTAACCGCTGCAGTCCGGGACACTCTGTGTGAGTGATGTTGCTCCACAGCTTCCATTCAGCCCTGGGGACCTCCTGACGAAGCCGTCAAGGTGAAATCCGCGTCAAGGTCTTGCGCTTAGGGCTCCCTTACCTCGTCTTGGTCAGACCATGTCTTCAGGTACGTCCCTCGTAGTATGTGTCCATGATTCTATCGTTATGCCACATTGTCCATATTAGGCCTATGTTACATACTGAGGTTGTGAGTTGAATAATTCTCATCCACTTGATGTATATTTTTTTACATAGTTACTTGGGGCTTATGCTGTGTGCCTCATATTGAATGGTAATTACTGCTTGATTGGCAATAGTAGTCGTACAACACATTCACCTATAGAGGTGGGTGATATATATTATTACCACGGTTGTTATATATATATCCTTCTATTTTAGGAGATTTATGATCATTTATTGTGAGACACAGTGTATAGCCTGGTATACGGAGACTGTTATTACAGTTCTGTGGAGGTACATGACTGTCCAATGAGGTGTTGCCCCTTGCTTCTCTGTATATCCCTTTTCAGCTTGCCTTTTTTCTTCCATATTTTATATACATTATTGAAATAAAGTTGGTATATTTTTTGATAATTGGTCCCGCTGTTTATTTTGTTCTGACGTTGTTTTTTATGGGACAAGTTGTACATTCTAATGACACCATTTAATGTTGCATACAATATTGTGGGAAGCTGGAAAAAAATTCCAAATGGGGTGGAATTGAAACAAAAAATGCAAATCCGCCAAGGTTTATGGGTTTTGTTTTTACGGCTTTCCTGATGCGGTAAAAATATGTTACCTTTATTCTCCAGGTCAGTACGATTACAGCAGTATTACTGTCACCGCCAGTTCTGTGAGAAGGTCTGGCAGACGTTCTTCTCTACCTCTTGCATGACGTTCTTTGTTTTGGTTTCACTTTGTCATCTCCTTTCCTTCTCCCAGGTGTCACCTATTTAGATTAATCGTCTCCCTTTATATTCCCTCCCATACTGCCTCACTTTGCGGTTTATACTACTTCCTGGATGAGGTGTTCACTGCTGGAGGCTGCAGCTGCTGTTTGTTAAGATAAGTCTTTTTCTTTATTTGTGTTTCCTTGCTGGCTTGATTCTAGGTGACCCTGACTCTGTCCGAATCAAGTGCAGGGAGCCGGTGGTCATGTCCCCTCACTATTATAGGGTCTTCAGGTGTCACACAGTGTTAGGTACGTGGGCATGCAATTGTCTACCATTCAGACCCTTGCATGGGCATAGCAGTCAGGGAGAGCTCTTAGGGTTTTATAGGGCTCACCCATATGCTCCTTAGTTTGGGATCAAGCCAGTCGGATGTTTATTTATAAGTTCCAGCTATCTGCAACATCATCCGTGACAATTACATTTGTATAGTTTTTGCTTGCATTTTAACCTGTTTGCTACCAGCATCTTACATGTACAGCGCTGGAGCGATAGACAAACATGGCGCGCACGCGCATGTGCAGCAGAAATCATCAGCCGGTGGGTCTCCGCTGTTTCAAACAGCAGAAACCACCAGCTAATGACCACCGACTGCGGTCATTAAAGCCTTTAGATGCTATGATCAAGTGAGATCACGGCGTCTAAAGGGTGAAAAACAAAGAAGAAGGCTTCTTGCCGGCATCCTCTGCAGCCAATGAGGATGCCGGTAATTGATTTCAATGTGCTGGGTTTCTCAGAAGAGACCCAGGGTATTGAAGCTGAAATTCTTATTTTGACCAGCAGGTGGCAGGCCAACATAAGAAATGAGCAATTCTGTACAAGTAAAAGACCCATGATTGTTCAGAAAAAAAATATGGATTTTGTAGGCTCAACTACGCGCTTTAAAATCATAAGCAAAAGTTAAAAAAATTTTAAAAAATATATAAAAAATAAAAGTTTAAATCACCCCCCCTTTCTGTAGAATAAAAAAAAAACACAAATAATAAAAAATATTAACATTATGGGCATCACCGCATCCAAAAACGCCCATACTATTAAAGTATAAAAATATGTTTCCAATACAGCGAATGGCGTAACGAAAAAAAGGGTCAAAATGGCAAATTTGCCATTTTTTCATTGGTTCTCCTGCCCCAATTTTTTTTATAAAATGTGATCAAAAAGTTACACACACTCCAAAATGGTATCAATAAAAATTACAGATTGTCCCACAAAAATTGAGCCCCCACACAGCTCAGTAGATATAATTATAAAAAAGTTATGGGGGTCAGAATATGGTGATGTAAAAACACATTTTTTTTTTAAGTTTACATTTATTTTTGCACTATTTAGACATAAAAACCTATGCATATGGGGTATTGGTGTAATCGTACTGACCCAGAGAATAAAGGGCATTGTGTTTTTTTTCCAATTCCACCCCATTTGGAATTTTTTCCCACTTCCCACTACATTGTATGCCATATTAAATGGTGCCATTAGAAAGTACAACTTGTCCCGCCAAAAATAAGCCCTCATACAGCTATGTGAACAGAAAAATAAAAAAGTTATGGCTCAAGGAAGATAGGGAAGCAAAATGAAAATGCAAAAGCGAAAAAACCTCCGGAATCCTAAGGGTTAATACTGGAAAAAATAAATAAAAATAAAACCTTAAAAAAATTCACTTTTTCTTTTCGTCACCATATTTTAATCCCCATAACTTATTTTGTAGTTATGTGTGTGGGTGTTCATTTTTTGCAGGGGGATTTGTACTTTTAATTGATACAATTTTGGGGTGTGTTTGACTTTTTGATAACTTTTTATAAAAATTTTTGGTGGAGGTGAAACTTTTTTTACATTTTTTTTAAGAGTTTCCTTAGGGAACTTCAACATGCGATCATTAGATTGCTTCTCTCACAGACTCCAATGTGTTAGCATTGCAACCTAAGAGAATTATATTATGTCACTATGAATTATACTATGCCACAAGCAGGATCTCTATAGGAACCTATCTGTGGCAGCCTAGGATCATTCAGGAGCACTGTGGCTGCACACACTACTGCTGCAATGGCCCCCCGATCCCTGCTAGGGGGAGCTGTTGCAGGCCTGTACGTGGATGCTCCCAGATGCTGTGGTCACATTTGGCGTCGGCATCTGAGGGGTCAAATGTCTGTGATCGACATTAGCCTCAGGTGTTTGCACCCGGTGGCTATGGCGCTCGGGAGCCATCTTTAAAGACTCGCCTAGTGCCGTACATGTACAGCGCTGGGTGGGAGGGGGTTCATATATCTTTTTAAAAATACTGTGGAGACTTGTTTGCTTTCCACGTTGCCTGAGAGCATACAATGCACTTGTACTGAGAAACTTGGTAGTGCAAGAAGGGCCCACACTAAGTTTTGCTATAGGGCCCTGTGAGATCTGTGTACGCCCCTGGATGCCACAGAGGTAGTCACCTAGACATCCCAGTTTTTGTACGGTAACATTTATTATCACTGAGACATATGAATTGTGTGGTTATTGACTCGTATGATAAAATGAATCTTACATTCTTCATTTTTGTATGCTCACTTTTTTTTCTTTTGGGCTGAAATGATAGTTTTTGTTTTAAGGACACTATAATGAGGGCTCTTGCCTTCTGCTCTCGCTGCCTACTGATACTGTAAATACCAACCTCAACACCAGCCCAGGACAAAGACATTCCGAGCGGAGTTAATAATCCCAGCTGCCCCGGGGGATACGCTTTTGTAATTGTGTAAGTGCTGGAAATTATTAAATTAGCAGCTTTTTTGCAAGGACTGTTTACTGAATGGTCGGTAATTGTTGCTTCTCTCTTGGGTAGAAATTTGAAATCAATAATATATTAGGGTAAGATATTAATTTAAAAAAATCTAAGAAAAAAATAGAATAAATATAATGTTTCCATTTTCTGTATGTCATGTAATTTCTTTTTTCCCATATTTGTATATAAGGTGTTATATTTAGTGAATTAGCTATGTACGGGGGTCAGTTTTACAGGGTAATTCAAAAACGATGGTGCCTGTAGTAAAGGCCTGTATAGCTAAAGTAAACAAATACTGCTCTAGAAAAATTAAAGCTGCGCTGTGATTGGTTACTGTGGGCAACTGTCCATTTTATTTAAGACACGAATTTGCCCCTTTAGGTTAGTTTAACCCTTTTACCCCTGGAGGGTTTTTTCGTCTTTGCATTTACATTTTTCTTACTCCCTGCCTTTCCTTGTCACGAATTTGCCCCTTTAGGTTAGTTTAACCCTTTTACCCCTGGAGGGTTTTTTCGTTTTTGCATTTACATTTTTCACTCCCTGCCTTTCCCTTGCCATCATTTTTTTATTTCTCCGTTCACATATGAGGGTTTGTTTTTTGTGGGACAAGTAGTAGTTTCTAATAACACCATTTAATATTGCATATAAGGTACTAAAAAAATTCCAAACGGGGTGGAATTGGAAAAAATACGCAATTCTGTTTTTACAGCGTTCCCTATCCTATCTCTTCAGTGTGATTACGGCGATATCCCATTTGTATCGTTTTTCTTGCGTTTTAATACAATTTTTTTTTAAAAACTTTGAAAAAAATAATACTTTTATTTGCATCGCCCTATTCTGACCCCCACTTTTATTTTTAGGTATATAGAGCTGTGTGAGGGAGATCTGTACTTTTCATTGATACCATTTTGGGATGTGTATGACTTTTTGATCACTTTTTAAAAAAAAAAATTTGTGGGAGATGAAGCAACCATTTGCCGTATGGCATAAATATTTTTACATTTTAATAGTATAGGTGTTTTGCACATGGCGATACCCATGATGTTCATTTTTTAAAATGTTTATGTATTTATAAATATTTTTTTTAAACTTTTTTCATTTTTTTAAAAACTTTTTAATAGTTTCCTTAGAAAACCTGAACAAGTAATCGTTGCTTCTCTCAGAGTCACCAGTGCATTAGCTTTGGTGTCTATGAGGATTACACAATGTTCCTATGGAGCCCCGCCACAGGCAGTGCCTCATATGAACTAATGTGCAGCAGCCTCGTATCACTCAGGAGTACAGAGGCTGCTGCGCACTACATCCAGCTGCCCAGATCCTCACTAGGAGGAGCTGGTGCACGGCCGGTTTTTTACCTCCCAGATGCCGTGGTCACATTTGACCACAGCATCTGAGGGTTTGAATGTATGAGATCGACGTTATTGTCGATTGCATACATTAATCCTGGATGTCTGCTGTTGAAAACAGCTGGTACCTAGCGGCTTTGGCACCTGCTGCACTTGCGAGCGGGCACCATTTTTAAACTCCCACCAGCCAATGTAACTTTCTGCTGGAGCGGTGGGAAGGAGTTACATTCACAGGATAGGGGATAAGTGTCTGGTCAGGAGTGGTCCGATAGCTGGTTTCCTGTTGATCACAAGAACGGAGACCCTATTTGAATGGAGTGTTGAACTTGCTTGCACACATTCATGTCTATCTGGACTCTTGTACTTAATTACCTCCAGCAGCCCCACAGAGCTGAATGGATTGGGGAGCACACACCCGTTCGCATAACCAGTGTGGGTCCCAGTGGTCGGACCCCTGCTGAACAGACACGTATCCTCTATCTTGTGGCTAGAGGATAAGTGGTAATGGGACTGTCTTTTTAAGACCACTGACAGGCAATGGAACCTGTTGAATGGTGGGTTAGTCAACAAGTCAGTGAAGAACTGCCACGCCAAGGAACTCCTTTGAGCTGGCTTTGGTGTGCTCTGTCTCTTGGCACGGTGGACAGTAGCAAGCGTACTGGCTGGGTGCCAGCCGCTCTGTTTTTGCACCCTGCTCCTTCTTTTGCTGTGCGGCTGGTGCTGCGTGACCCCCACCTAATGCAATGTCATCAACTCCCTACTTTATTGCACTTTGAAGGGTTAACTTTCACTAAGATTTATGCCGCTCTAAATACTGTTGTATATTGTTCAACTGCATTTTATATGTTTATTGTAATATATCCTGTTCATTTGCACTGTGCAATACTGAAAGACTTTGGGACTTTCCAGTCTGTACACTGAGAAGCTAGTAATTTTCTACAGTTACCATAAGGGACTATGCAGAGTCAAGCTTTGTCGGGGAAAAAACAGACACAGTAAACTTTTTACAGTCTAATTTAGCTTTCAGATGGTTGTTTGCATCTGGAAAGTGCTTAGTTATTCCCATTGACTTGTACTGAGGCAGAATACAAGTCTAAGGCTGGGTTCACATCACATTATTCCCATCCAATGCCTCTAGCTGATGCCATGCAGTGGCATTTGTTCTATGTTCCATTGTAAAAAAAAAGTATACGTTAACGTATATTTTTTTTTTTTTTTTTTACCAGACTCTGCAGGATACAAAAACGTGGTGTGCTGAGCTTTTGTATCCTTTTTTTTCAACGTATATGTCAAATGGGTGGGAAAAACGTGATGTGAACCCACCCTAAGGCAGCCGTGAACAGCAACATTCTTTGTGTTAGGATGTGCAGTGACCAGGAACGGGTACGCTGATGCCACTTATGCAGTGGGCCAGGATACGGGTAGATAATAGTCTATATTTGTTCGTGACGCCAATTGCAGCGTGCACAGGGTACTACACCAGGGCCCTTCCAAGGTGTTATAACGCACTTCCCAGATTAGAAATGCCAGACTGCTGTAATGGCATATAATGTCTCTGTAGAATAGTGGTAGTTGTGTCAACGGTGTCTCCTACCTGGGTACGGCTGCACTCCTGGCTCACTTGCAATAAATTTGAGTGTAGTGATAGTAGGAGTAATAGAGGAATTTTGCAGCAGAAATGATGTCCAGACCTTTAGATGAAGTTCAAACGTTTCTTTACTGAAGATAACTTGTATCCAAGCAGTACACAGCTTTGGTCTCTTGGTCCCAGCAGGTTTTAGCAATGATTGGCAGGAAATGAATGTGTCTGCTCTTTAAATGTGAGCTTGCAGGATAAGTCATCTGCTTGGTAGCTCTGTAATTGTGGCAGGAATAGAGTTGAGCGAACCCGAACTGTAAAGTTCGGGTTCGTATCGAACTTTACAATTTTTTCCACCCGAACCCGAACATTTACGTAAAAGTTCGGGTTCGAGTTCGGTGTTCATCGATTTCTATGGCGCTTTTTGAAATGCAGCAAAGCAGCCAATCAACAAGCATCATACTACTTGCCCCAAGAGGCCATCACAGCCATGCCTACTATTGGCATGGCTGTGATTGGCCAAGTGCATCATGTGACCCAGCCTCCTTAAAAGCTGGAGTCACGTAGTGCTGCACGTAACTCTTCCCTAGTGTAGGGATAGGTTGCTGCTGCTGTGAGGGAGAGATTAGGCAGGGAGAAATTCAACAAAGTCATGAAATTCTGCACATCTACAGCTGAGAATCATCAATCTTTTGTGGGTGCAGAGCACACAGGTTTTGTGCCTGCCCTGAGCGTTTTTTTTCAGACACTTTTGCACCAGCACAGCATTGCATGATCTGACGCTTGTCTTCAGGCCATACCGCTCTGACATAATCTGTGTGTGACCGAACCCATTTAGAAGAAGCTGAACTAAAGCTATTTTGCTGAGAATCTGTCATATTAACTAGCCCATATACACCGCTGTGACACTATCTGTGTGTGACTGAACCTATTTAGAAGTAGCTGAAATAAATCTATTTTGCTGGGAATCTGTCATATTAACCAGCCTATATATACCGTTCCCTTTATTTTTTATTTCTTGCTTGGCGGAATGCTAACCATGAGGAAAAATTCTAATAAGGGACGCGGTCATGGTCGTGGTCGTGGTGTTGGTGGAGCCACTGCTGCAGGGAGAGGACATGGCCGTTCGGGCCCAGCTACACGTCCTAGTGAACCAACTACTTCGGGTCCCAGTAGGCGCCAGAATCTCCAGAGATATTTGGTCGAGCCTAATGCCATTCTAAGGATGGTAAGGCCTGAGCAAGTACAGGCGATAGTCGATTGGGTGGCCGACAGTGGATCCAGCACGTTCACATTATCTCCCACCCAGTCTTCTGCAGAAAGCGCACAGGTGGCGCCTGAAACCCATGCCCATCAGTCTGTCACATCACCCCCGTGCATATCAGGGAACCTGTCTGAGCCTCAAGTCATGCAGCAGTCTCTTATGCTGTTTGAAGACTCTGCTGGCAGGGTTTCCCAAGGGCATCCACCTAGCCCTTCCCCAGGGGTGTAAGACATAGAATGCACTGACGCACAACCACTTATGCTTCCTGATGAGGACATGGGAATACCACCTCAGCACGTCTCTGATGATGACGAAACACAGGTGCCAACTGCTGCGTCTTTCTGCAGTGTGCAGACCAAAAAGGAGTTCAGGGAGGAAGACTGGGTGGAAGACGATGCAGGGGACGATGAGGTCCTAGACCCCAAATGGAATGAAGGTCGTGCCACTGACTTTCAGAGTTTGGAGGAAGAGGCAGTGTTGAGACCGAGCCAACAACGCAGCAAAAGAGGGAGCAGGGTGCAAAAGCAGAGCAGCCATGGCAAAGACAGTTCGCCTGCTACTGGCCACCGTCACCAGGGACCGAGCACACCAAAGGCAGCTTCAAGGAGTTCCCTGGCATGGCACTTCTTCACACAATGTGCTTACGACAAGACCCGAGTGGTTTGCACGCTGTGCCATCAGAGCCTAAAGCAAGGCATTAACGTTCTGAACCTTAGCACAACCTGCATGACCAAGCATCTTCATGCGAGACACGGGCTGCAGTGGAGTAAGCACCTTCAAAACCAAGAAAGGGCTCAGGCCCCTCCTGCTACCTCTTCTGCTGCTGCCTCAGCCTCGTCCTCTGCCTCTGGAGGAACGTTGGCACCTGCCACCCAGCAAACAGAGGATGTGCCACCAACACCACCACCTCCATCACCAAGCATCTCCACCATGTCATAAGGAAGCGTTCAGCTCTCCATCTCCCAAACCTTGGAGAGAAAGCGTAAATTCCCACCTAGCCACCCTCTGGCCCTGAATGCCAGCATTTCTAAACTACTGGCCTTTGAAATTCTGTCATTCAGGCTGGTGGAGACAGACAGCTTCAAACAGCTCCTGTCGCTTGCTGTCCCACAGTATGTCGTTCCCAGCCGCCACTACTTCTCCAGGAGAGCCATACCTTCCCTGCACAACCAAGTATCGGATAAAATCAAGGGTGCACTGCGCAACGCCATCTGTGGCAAGGTCCACCTAACCACAGATACGTGGACCAGTAAGCACGGCCAGGGACGCTATATCTCCCTAACTGCACACTGGGTAAATGTAGTGGCGGCTGGGCCCCAGGCGGAGAGCTGTTTGGCGCACGTACTTTCGCCGCCAAAGATCGCAGGGCATCATTCTTTGCCTCCTGTTGCCTCCTCCTCCTACTCGGCTTCCTCCTCCTCTTCTACCACCTCCTCATCTGGTCAGTGACAGACCTTTACCACCAACTTCAGCACAGCCAGGGGTAAACGTCAGCAGGCCGTTCTGAAACTGATGTGTTTGGGGGACAGGCCCTACACCGCGCAGGAGTTGTGGCAGGGTATAGAACAACAGACCGATAAGTAGTTTGTGCCAGTCAGCTTCAAGCCCGGCCTGGTGGTGTGCGATAATGGGCGAAATCTCGTAGCAGCTCTGGGACTACACGGTTTGACGTACATCCCTTGCCTGTCCATGTACTGAATTTGGTGGTGCAGAGATTCCTTAAAACTTACCCCGATATATCAGAGCTGCTGCATAAAGTGCGGGCCGTCTGTGCACGCTTTCTGCCTTCTCACCCTGCTGTTGCTCGCCTGTCAGCGCTGCAGCGTAACTTCGGCCTTCCCGCTCACCGCCTCATATGCGACATGCCCACCAGGTGGAACTCCACCTTGCACATGCTGGAGAGACTGTGCGAGCAGCAACAGGCCATAGTGGAGTTTCAGCTGCAGCACGCACGGGTGAGTCGCACTGCGGAACAGCACCACTTCACCACCAATGACTGGGCCTCCATGAGAGACCTGTGTGCCCTGTTGCGCTGTTTCGAGTACTCCACCAACATGGCCAGTGGAGATGATGCCGTTATCAGAGTTACAATACCACTTCTATGTCTCCTTGAGAAAACACTTAGGGCGATGATGGAAGAGGATGTGGGCCAGGCAGAGGAGGAGGAGGAAGAGGGGTCATTTCTAAGACTTTCAGGTCAGTCTTTTAGAAGTGCCTCAGAGGGAGTTTTTTTGCAACAGCAGAGGCCAGGTACAAATTTGGCCAGCCAGGGCCTACTACTGGAGGACGAGGAGAAGGAGGATGAGGAGGATGAAGCATGTTCACAGCAGGGTGGCACGCAACGCAGCTCGTGCCCATCACTGGTGCGTGGCTGGGGGGATACGGAGGACGCAGACGATACGCCTCCCACAGAGGACAGCTTGTCCTTACCTCTGGGCAGCCTGGCACACATGAGCGACTACATGCTGCAGTGCCTGCGCAACGACTGCAGAGTTGCCCACATTTTAACGTGTGCTGACTACTGGGTGGCCACCCTGCTCGATCCCCGTTACAAAGACAATGTGCCATCCTTAATTCCCTCACTGGAGCGTGATAGGAAGATGCGCGACTACAGGCGCACGCTGGTAGAGGTGCTCCTGAGAGCATTCCCGACTGACACCAGGGGACAAGTGGAAGCACAAGGCGAAGGCAGGGGAGAAGGAAGAGGTCGCCAACGCAGCTGTGTCAGCGCCAGCACCTCAGAAGGCAGGGTTAGCATGGCCGACATGTGGAAAAGCTTTGTCACCTCGCCGCAACAACCGGCTCCAACTGCTGATATGGAGCGTGTTAGCAGGAGGCAGCATTTGACCAACATGGTGGAACAGTACCTGTGCACACGACTACACTTACTGACTGATGGTTCTGCCCCATTCAACTTATGGGTCTCCAAATTGTCCACATGGCCAGAGCTTGCCCTGTATGCCTTGGAGGTGCTGGCCTGCCATGCAGCCAGTGTACTCTCTGAACGTGTATTTAGCATGGCAGGAGGCATCATTACAGACAGACGCAGCCGTCTGTCCACAGCCAACGTGGACAAGCTGACGTTCATTAAAATGAACCAGGCCTGGATCCCACAAGACTTGTCTGTACCTTGTGCAGAATAGACAGTTCTAACAGCCTCAACCATCCATTCTTGTACTCAAGTGCACTTATTCCTTTTTTTTTTTATATGTCCCAATATTTTGGGGGATACCCGTATGTAAAAATGCAAAATAACACACATCTGTGTTGGCTACCTATTCCTCCTTCGCCGCCGCTTCCATCAAGACCGCCACGTGAGCCTACACCGCCACATCCACCCATTCACCGCCTCCTCAACCTCTTCCTCCTCCTCCTAGATCATTCCTATATTTTTTTTTAAGGTCTTTTATGTTATTTTAATTCATTTCCCTATCCACATTTGTTTGCAGAGCATTTGCCATGCTCTTAAGCACATTTTGCTGCCTTTTGCAGCCCTCTAGCTCGTTCCAGGACTATTTTAGAGCCATTTTAGTGGCCAAAAGTTCGGGTCCCCATTGACTTCAATGGGGTTCTGGGTCAAGTTCGGGTCACGAACCCGAACTTTTTTTAAAGTTCGTCCGAACCTGCCGAACCCGAACATCCAGGTGTCCGCTCAACTCTAGACAGGAATTAATGTTCTGCACTTTTCTGTAACTTCTGCTTTGTGGGAACAGACTCGCTGAGGAGGAATGGCTTCTCCTAGGTCTCTGGACTTGACTCACAGATAGATTCTCAGGGGATGCTTTCTTCCTGGAACTCTGGAGATTGTCTGTAGCTTTCTGCTTCTTCATCCAGCTGACGCTAAAGGAGCTCAGCTGGGTATGTGATCAGGTCTCAGCCGAGACAAGATCCTTGCTGTCTTCCCTATGCAGGGGATCTCCTACACACACCCTACATCTAGCAGGGGTGGGCTACACTGACTCTAACTTCCTTTTCCACCCATGATGCAGGATGTGGGAATGATCCACACCTCCACAGAGGGGGAGCTAAGCTGGAATGGATTATTCCAGATATACTAAACTGAGACTAGTTCCTTGCCAATGGAGTTGCTGCCACCTGCGGGTGAACCTGGAAAATTTCAAGGAACAATTGTATTTAACATGGTTTTAGATGCACATCTGTGAAGACATAATATAAATTACATCAGATGACAATGTAAAAGCTCTTAAAAGATAGTAGCGGGGTAGAGGCGTGTAGTAACACAACTCTGGGGTGTTACATTCCCCCTTACTTTGAGTTAAGCCACCCTCGGCTTATGCTTAGGATGAGAGGATTTTTGGTACTCATTTAACTTCACTATTATTATTATTTTTTTTACTATTGATTTCTCCTGTAACTGGGGCTGACATAGTAGCCCCAGTTACAGTGGAAATACACCCCCCCAGATAGGCTGTACAGCATAATACTGCGCTGTACAGCCTCAGTGCAGTGGTGATTGAGGTCTGTGGAAGACCCGACAGCTCCTGCAGTCTCCTGGCCCCGACGGTCACATGACCACCGGGCTGGGACAGGAAGCGGCATAGCGCTTCCTGATCTGTATACACAGCACTCGTTGAGCGCTGTGTATGCAGCGATCTAGAAGGCAGGGACACCTGGGAACTGCCCCTGTCTTCCCTCTGGGTTGCCCTGCTGTCACTGACAGCGGGCCCCCCGCTCGGCAGCTGCATGATTAGCGTGCAGCTGCCATCTCTGAATGGACGTTTTAAAACGTCCATTTAGAGATAAACAACCGCCCATAGGACGTTTATATCCTATGGGCGGTCGGAAAGTGGTTAAACAAGTGAGCAGTCTCTCAGTCAATGAAAAAGAGACATGCAGTCTTTGTTAAGGGGGAGTATAACATTAACTACCCCCCCTTAAAACATTTTAATTCAACGATAAAACTCTATGCAAAACATTGGCACTTTCCAACCTGGACTAATTATAATTGTAACAGTCGGTGGTAGGCGTCAAGGCTTGACCTGGTATGGATACTGAGACAGGTTGCCTCGAACGTGTTCTGAAACGAAACAATCTGATATAGCACAGCAGTTTTATTATAAGAGCTGTGTGCGAATGAATCTCCTGATAATCAGAATCTGATGGACAGTTCCCCGCCATCTCTCTCCTCACTTACTTCTTCCCATTTTCACAAGCGTTCAAGCTCTGAATGAAAATCACATAGTTCAGGCATTTACACCAATGAAAAAACATAAAAGATACTTGAAATCTGAAGTTTTCGTGAATGATGCAGCCAGAGGCTCTAATCTCTTGTAAATGACAGAATTGTCTTGTACCATCTTGAGAAGGTACTTCTTCTTTTGTAATTCTATGTAGTACAAATTATGAAATAACTGGCCTCTTAACACAGATTGTAGGCAGGGCATGTACCAGCGCACGCAAGTCAAGCCCTGTTCTTCTTGGGTGACATACACTTTAGCAGTGCACCCAGATGTCAAACTGGATGCTCCTGGGCCCTAGTGTGATCTGGTGCAGCCTTTGGGCACCTCAGGCGGACAAATTTTTACCTCTTATCGCTTTATAGTACACCCCTCTAAAAGACACTACGATGTTAATAAACAAGAGGAAGGCAATAACTAAGATTAACCCCTGTAAGAAGGTACAAGGAATCATTGTGGATAATAGGTACATGTCACCGAGGTTCCTGGCCTCGGTGGAGTAGGAGCTGGTTTTTATGTGTCAGCAGCAGTTGCTGGTTGACACCTTAACTCTTAGTATGGCTGTTTAGCTGATCCGGGACGGCTCTTACTGGGAGTAGTCAAAGTGCTAGGTGGGTGACTATTCCCCATGTTCCAGGCCGGGTTTTGCCAGGCCTAAAAACCAGCCAGCACTGCCAGGTGAGGGGTATTACCTCAGTCTGACAGTGGAGCTCAGGAGGTGTGTGTGCTGGGATCAGAGGCTTGTGCCGTGCTGAAGGGCTTAGGCCCGTCTGTAAGGGAAACGGGCCCCCTAAAAGCCTGCTATGGACTGCTGGAGGCAGATCTGCCAACAAGGTAATTTTTGTCATGTGGACTTTCCATTGTTTGTGAATTAACACCAAGACTGCAAAGTGATGTTTTGTTTTTGCTTTATGTGTGAATAAACGCAGAAGTTTGATTTAAGAGCTGGTAATTTGCCTCTGTACTGCGTCCGCACACCCTGTCCACCAGAACGAATCCCCACACCCCTTAACTACCAAAACCCATTTTTATTTTTGATCTTTCTTCCACTTTCCAATAACCATAACTTTTTAAATTTTCCGTTCATATAGCCATGTGAGGGCTTATTTTTTGTGGTATAAGTTGTATTTTTTAATGGCACCATTTAATTTACCATATCTTGTATTGGAAAACGGGAAGATTTTTTTTTGGTGGGGTTAAATTGAAAAAAAAAAAAACACCCCGCAATTCTTCCAAGGTTTTTTTGGGTTTTGATATTACGCCGTTCACTGCGCTCTAAAAATGAGAGGACATCCTTATTTTGCAGCTCAATACGAATACGGCAATACCAAACTTGTACGTACGTATAACTTTTTGATCGTTGTTATTAAAAAAATTTTTGGAGGGACAAGGTGACTAGAAATGGAAAATTGTGTGTTTTTCATTTTTATTCTGTTACTGTGTTCACCGTTCAGGAATTTTTTATTTTATTTTAATTTCCGGACGTGACAATACCGCTTATGTTTATTTTTTTTATTATTTATATATTTTTATATGTAAAATTGTGAAAGGTGGGTGATTAAGGGCTCTTTCACACCTGCGTTCTTTTCTTCCGGCATAGAGTTCCGTCGTCGGGGCTCTATGCCAGAAGAATCCTGATCAGGATTATCCTAATGCATTCTGAATGGAGAGAAATCCGTTCAGGAAGCATCAGGATGTCTTCAGTTCCGGAACGGAACGTTTTTTGGCCAGAGAAAATACCGCAGCATGCTGCGCTTTTTGCTCCGGCCAAAAATCCTGAGGACTTGCCGCAAGGCCGGATCCGGAATTAATGCCCATTGAAAGGCATTGATCCGGATCCGGCCTTAAGCTAAACGTCGTTTCGGCGCATTGCCGGACCCAACATTTAGCTTTTTCAGAGTGGTTACCATGGCTGCCGGGACGCTAAAGTCCTGGCAGCCATGGTAAAGTGTAGCGGGGAGCGGGGGAGCAGCATACCTACCGTCCGTGCGGCTCCCGGGGCGCTTCAGAGTGACGTCAGGGCGCCCCAAGTGCATGGATCACGTGATCACATGGATCACGTCATCCATGCGCATGGGGCGCTCTGACGTCATTCTGGAGCGCCCCGCCGGGAGCCGCACGGACTGTAAGTATACCGCTCCCCCGCTCCCCGCTCCTACTATGGCAACCAGGACTTTAATAGCGTCCTGGGTGCCATAGTAACACTGAAAGCATTTTGAAGACGGCTCCGTCTTCAAATGCTTTTAGTACACTTGCGTTTTTCCGGATCCGGCGTGTAATTCCGGCAAGTGGAGTACACGCCGGATCCAGACAACGCAAGTGTGAAAGAGGCCTTAAACCTACATTTTTTTTTACGATAACTTTTAGCTCCCTTAGGGGGCTAGAACCTGGGATCTTTTGATTGCTTGTCCCATTCATCCTAATAAAGACCTATTAGGGTGAATGGCATTTTGAGCTGTGTGGGGAGCTTTCCATGGCAGGACTGGGAATTGACCGAGCCCCGCAATTTCACTGCAAGGGCTCCGATCGGAAGGCCGCATCCCTCTGTCTTACCTCACAGATGCCACAGACATATAAGAGGTTAAATGATGGAGTTCTGCGCGATCGCTGTTTCCCGTCATTGCAGCCAAGTGTCTACTGTATTAGACAGCCAGCACACACTGTGTATAGAGTGGCGCGCTCCATATATTCCCTCAACCACTGTGACGTACCGGTTGAAAGGGTTAATACCGAAGCGGCCAATTTCGTTAAGCCCGGCTGACCATCTAATGTGTATAGTTGTGTCCTGACTCTCAACAATGTATTCTCCTCTCCCTATTGAGAATACATGCATCTTTGGCTCAGCTGAGTATGCATTTGTATAGGCAGTCAGAAGGATTAGCTATCAACCAAATGAAAGGTGCCATTTTCTCCTACAAATGATTAGAAATGGGATGGTGAACAGGCTACATGCCTTCCTGTTATGTTATTGGCATGAACCAACTCCAAGCGACAAGTATACAGAATTTTGCTGTGTGTCACCAATGACTATATGCACAGCCCATGCTGATGTGTTCATTCTTCCAGTCCACAATGTCTGAGCCAGGAGATAAGGGTACCGGCCAAACATGTGCTCCATTCTCAGTTACCTATTTTTCCTGTGCCAAATAAAAGTTGAAATTGATGAGTGGATGAGTTGACTTCCTCCTCCAGCACGACCAGCAGACTGCCCAGGAACACTCTATCATCCAGGTGTTCATCCTTCGGATTGGGCCTTCTCCCTTTCTCATTCTAGAGTGGAACTCAACAGGATTACCCAATCTGTAGTGACGGTTATGGAATGCCTACCCACTTTTCCAGTTGCCTGTCATCCTTCAACCACCTCCCAGTGCCAGTCCATGCAACCATAAGAAACGTCTAATTGAGGCCATTTCCACAAATGCCTCAGGACCCATCTACAGTGCAGATACTCTCTGGGTCACTTTTCCAATATATCTGTGCTATCTCTCTAATCGAACCTGTAATGGCTACTCTATCATCTAGAATAATTACTCTTTTCTTACTCAGAGGCTGGTGTTTGGCACTGTCTCCTCCTGAACCCTGGGCCGCCTGCTCCCTGTTAATAGATGCTGCTTCTCCTCGCTCTCACTACAGACTCACTAACTACCACAGCTGCCTCTCCATAGGGCAGTGTGGAACAGCCCCACCTAAAAACGGTTAACTTGGAAGGCCTGTTAACCCTATATGCAGCTCTGAGGAGAAAAATGCATATTATAGTACAAAAATACAATTTAACCCCTTTAGCAGTGAATCTAATCTAATAAGAAGCCCTTAGTTGATGCAGCCTGTGTTATGGAAACTACGGACATATACGCATTGAGACTATTTGCCTTTGAAACAGCTGGTTCAGCTCTGTGTTCAGCTTTCACTTCTACCTGGGTCCCCAAGGTGGTCTCGCAAGGTCCAAACAAGCAGGGGATTCAATCCATGGCTTCCACTGAGGATCTGGTAGACCTTACCAATAAAATAGTCTGTGTCTGAAGATATCTTTGTTTGCCCTTCCTAGAGTCAGTCAGATGCTCCTCCCAGGCTAGTAACATAGTAGCTATTCACAAGTTTTAGAGGCTGAATACTTGGAATGTCGACTCCACCTCTGATGGGTCTCCATTTAGTGGTACCCATCTCTTTGGTAAGAGACTTGATGAAATCATTTAGGAAGCCACTGAAGATAACAAATCCCATCTTGTACAGTCCAGCCAAGCCACTCTTCCACCAAGCACATCTCTCATGAATACTCCTCCGTCTGATGGGGCTCACTTACCTGAATCATCTCCTCTATGCAACCCAACAAATTCTTATCTTCTGTACAAATTCAGAGTGTGATCGGACTCACTACTCACCATTCTGGAAGTGCAATCCAAGCAACTTCAAGCTTACCAAGCAACCATATCCCATTGGATTCCCTCTTCATTAGCAAAGCATATATTTGTGAGGGGACAAGATCTTTCTTTTCTGATTTTGGCTCACTCTACCCATTGGGTCGGTGCTTTCCAGGCAGTTTGTCATCAGGTTTAACTCCACAGGAATGTAAAGTACTATAGCTGGTTCTCAGTCTACAACTGTCATGTTGTAGACTGAGAACTATTTTGTGTTGACCGTTTTGTTATATAATATGTATAGTTTCACATGAATGGGATGATAATGGAGACGGTTTTGGTTTGTGGGTGTTTTTTCTTTTAGGTATTTTATTCATTTTTTAAATCTTTTTAATATATTTCTGCTACATATGTCCCCCAAGAGGTCATAAAAAGACCTTTGGGAGACACTGACAGTTTTTTATTTTTTTATTTAGCACTTTTTCCTTTTTATTTTTTACTTTTATTTGCATTTTATTAATATTTTATTGTAATATTTTTTTTTATAATTGGTTTATTGCTTATTTTGTTAAATATATTTTTGCCACACAATATGTCCCCCAAGAGGTCATAAAAAGACTATTGGAGGACAATGAACATTATTATTTTGCACTTCTTCCTTTTTATTTTTTACTTTATAATTTTTTTATAAATTTTTTTTTTTTTTTTTTTTATATATATATAATTGCCACATAAAAAGACTGTTGGGGGATAGTGAACACTCTTTTATTTTGCACTTTTTTTTTATTTTTTATTTTTTTTATATTTCATTTTTTTTGTTTTTTTATTTCTATTTTTTTGCCACATAATATTTTATTTATTTTTTTCTTTTATTTCTATTTTAATAAAAAAATTATTTTAATTTTAATTAATTTTTTAAATTTTTTAACTTATTTTCTTTGATATTTTTTCACATAATTTTTCCCAAGAGGTCACTGAAAGACCTTTGGGAGACAATGAGAGACTTTTTTTTTCATTATTTCCACTGTAACTGGAGCATCCAAAGGAGCCCCAGTTAGAGGGGAAAACCCGCCTGCTGGGGGAGTGGGGGGGGGGGGGGGGGTAAAAGGCAGAGTTCATAAAAGTTTACTTACCCTGCAGCTCTGCGCTCCACTGCCCCTAAGACACCCAGCGATCACAGGGCTCCACACTGCAGAGCGCTCATTGAGGAGAAGGCAGAAGCGCTGATACACTGCTTCTGCCTTTTCCTCGGCTCCTCCGCTCTCACTAAAATCCAGGACCCGTCCTGCTCCTGCTACAGTGCAGGGGCTGTCATTTCACTGCAGGAACAGCTGTGTTTTTTACCCATCAGAACAGGTGCCGCAAACCATGGCTCTGGTGGCGGCATGTGGCCGGTGGGCCGCCGGTTGTGCACCCCTACTTTAAAACATCCCATGGTTTTCTGTGTCCCCCAATGAAATGCATGAGAAAAGAGGATTTTTGTACATCACATAAAATCCTTTTCCTATATTCTTCACTGGCACAGCTCACATTTCTGAGGTCCTGTTGTTTTTTCTGATAATGTTTTGTTTCTCCTCCTGCTGGGATGTAAACTGGTTAGCTCTGGGTTAGAAGGTTAGTTATAGCATGTGTAGGAGGAACCAACCTTTTTTTTATAGTGTCATCCTCCTAGTGACAGCAGCCTATGCCCTGGTTTCCTAAGTCCCCCAATGAAAACTACCAGAGAGGATCTTTTGACTGTTCTCACCTGGTGGGGTGAATCCTCCAGGTCACTCATCCAGAATTGTAGGTCTTGAAGTTCACAGATGGGCAGTGCTGGTGCAAGAGGTTGGAGGGACAGATGTAGCTGAGTATTCAGCAGAGTGCAGAAGTGGAGCTGAATCTGCAGAGTTGATGTTGCAGAGCTGGGTGAGCAGAGTGGAGTAGCGGAGCTGAGCTTGCGGAGCTGATGCAGCAGAGTTTGATCAGCAGAGAGGAGTATTGAAACAGTTTTTTCATGACTGCTGCTGCAGAGTTGGATCAGTTGAGTGGAGAAGTGGAGTTGTATTTCCAGGATTGATGCAGCAGAGTAGGATCAGCCAAGTAGAGTAGAATATGCAGATGCAGGACTATCCAAATCATCAGTGGCTGCTTAAATCGGGTTTATACCTGCCACCTGAAGTGCAGGAAAAGGAGTTCTGGGCCAGAAAAAGGAATGGAGCAGAGGGCAGTGGGGGACATATCCAGGGCAGGTCATGGTACTCACCTTTCCTCAGTCCAGCCCCATCTGTCATAAATCTCATATCTCTTACATTGTCTTGTAGCAAAGTGCAGTGTTTGCATAAGAAGGGGTCAGAATCACACAACACAAGCTCTTGCTCCGCTAGCTCTGGCTGCTTTTTTTGCTTTTTACTGCTTGCACGGTGTATTTCTGTACACACATGCTGATGAATTGCTGCTGCTTATCCTGACAGCTGTTTTATACTGAACATGTCACTGTGTGTGATGTATTATATGATGTTGCTCTTATCTTCACACTTTGTGCACATTTTTGTACAACTCGTTTTAATGACATTTTATTGCCTTTTTTTCCCTTAAAGGCACGTTTTTGGTACATAAAAAATGGATTGCGCCTTCTGATGGCTGAGGTATTTCTGCTATGTGTGGTGTATGAACAGAGAAATACAGTGAGAAAATAAGATTCAAAGGCTCTTGGA
Organism: Bufo bufo; assembly: GCF_905171765.1. Classification (NCBI taxonomy): domain Eukaryota; kingdom Metazoa; phylum Chordata; class Amphibia; order Anura; family Bufonidae; genus Bufo; species Bufo bufo. The sequence continues at coordinate 789,923,036 of NC_053390.1, read as the reverse complement.
CTCCAATCACCATCGGTAACAGGGCCCCTACTTACCACGTACCATTTATAATACTGGTGTTTTAATAAGTGGCAGATTGATCCTTGGGCCTCTACAGGTACCAAGGCCCTGATGTGACTGCCACCTATGAACCCCCTATAGTCAGGGGTGCACCTAGCCTTTCTGCTGCCTGAGGCGAAAACTTCCCCAATGCCAATTTCTTAACCTAACCCCTTCCCTTCAGCCCATAGCCCCCCTCTTGCCACTACCTGGTGCTGCCTGAGGCGATCGCCTCACCTGGCCTCATTGGGGGGGGTGCAACCCTGCCTATAGTTAACCTTTTCAAGCTATCTATATACTGTATATTGAGCACAGACAATCCTGACATGTCACATTGGTTGGAACCCCTGGTGCAGAGACACAGGGGGAGTTTTTCTAGCATGGAAGAAGTCCTGCCATGCAGCAATTACAGTCCGGCAATTAGGGTGAGCGCTGCGGCATGTGGATCCAGCTGTCGGGGGCCACATCGTGTACGGGCAGCCTTAATGTGAGCCATTACTTTTTATTTTATTCAGGTCTTCAGGAGAAAATCATATTTTACTTCAAATCTGAAGTAAATAGCCAGAAACCTGAAGAGCACACGTCTTTACAAATGAAAATCTGGAATAAGAGAAAATGTGTTGGTATATTTTTGCAAAAATTTCTAAGGTCATGGTGCACCTGAGCGTGTTATGTTGTGTCCTTTATGTTGTGCTTCATACAGTTTGAATATTTTTTCTGAACTGAGGTATAATTGAGGAAGCGAAATACATTCTGTGAATTGAAACCATAGTTCGGGGTAATAAATAAGCTATAGGACATACAAATGCTACACGTAAAAACATGATAAAAGAATAAAATTATGATGTCACTTCCTTATGCTTTTTTCATGCATATAGCTTATGTTTATTCAAAAAACGAGTCGCGCTGCCTCACTTTGGCTATATTTCACGAGTCCTGATCGGGATAGGATACAACAGCTTTTTGGTGATGCCAAACGACGAAGTTCCACAGGAGGATAATCTTTGTCACAAAACCACCCCTCTGTAGATATAAAGGTTAAAGCACATAGTGAAGGTCCACCAATGTTTCCGATGATAATTGATTTTATTATACTCACAAAGGTATAAAATCAGTAGGCATAAAACAGGATAAAATCTCCGTTATTATGACACCACCCAACCCAGGTTTCGCCACACCAGCTTCATCAGGAGCGGATACATCACCTTCACATGGGCGTTCCTTTCATATGGGTCTTGGAATAACATACATCCTTCTCCCATCCCCCTTCCATTACAAAACCACTATTTTTAAAACTTAATAAATAAATAAAATTACAAAGATTTTCTTGTTATCACAGTAACAACTTCTGTCATGATACCAAAAGACATAAAATCACATACCAGCTATTGTTATTTTCCCATACTCATATCCTCATAATAAATCAACCATTCACACATCCAAATTATTCCCCACCTACTAAAATAACTCTGCATAACTAATACATCATAAATGCTGTCTAAAGTTATATATAATCAAACCATTATTCATACATAAAGGGAGATCCCCCTCACAAATTATACCAGCAATCCAGGACTTTAAGGACTTTAGCACCGTTCAATCTAGCCACCTTTCACTATTGAACCAAACAAGGTTTTAAATCCAGGTCGATGTTCAGACCATCCGGCTGTAGGGACTGCATTCTAAAAATCCATTCCACCTCCCGGCGGTTAATTGCCGCCACCGGATCTCCTCCTTGCCAGTTCTGTTTGACCCTTTCTATCCCTGCGAACCATAAACCCTTGGGATTTTTTCCATGCATTTTTTTTAAATGCATGGACACACTATGTGTCTCAAGACCTTTTTTAATTGCTCTTGAATTCTTGTTTTGAGTTTTCGCATGGTCCTCCCGATATATATTAGTCCACAGGAGATATATTACCCCCATACATTCATAGGTGATTTCCCCCTTGATATTATAAATCTGGGCATTCTTCGATTCTATCCTTTGGACATTTCTTGTCCTATATAGCTTATGGTTGACTAGGAAGACCTTTTAAGGTAGATCAAAATGTGACTTTTTGGTGATTCGATCCCAATGAATTTTGGAGAGAGGAAGGGAAAGAAAAATATAATAAAAAGCAAAAAAAAAAAAGAAGTGAGAAACAAGAGAGAAAACGTATGAGTCCTAGGTGACCTCAGAATGTCCTACACACATTTTCAAGCCAATTGGAGCACTTTTAATTCGGGTAGAATCGATTCAATCCCAAATTGAATCAGTCAACTGATTCAGCCGAATCGAACCTGAATCCAATTTTCATCTTCTGCCTTCCATTATTTTTCTCCTTCTCTTTAACTTACCAAAGGCAACAAGGAGACAGATAGAAGGTAGAAGAATCAGACTACACACAGGGTATATTTGTAGTCTGTAACCATGGAGAACCATAGGTATTGTCAGGGGTGCACCACCAATGAGACCTGGTGAGGCGATCGCCTCAGACAGCACCAGGTAGGCGCAAAAGAGGGGCATCGGAAAGGCCATGGGTAATGAATGCTTTCATTGTGGCAAAGGGATTAGGTTAAGAAATTGGCATGCGTTTCAGTTTTCACCTCAGGCAGCAGAAAGGCTAGGTGCACCCCTGGCTATTGTTATTAAGGCTATTAGCGTAAGGCTACTTTCACACTTGCGGCAGAGTGATCCGACAAGCAGTTCCGTCGCTGGATGCCAACTGATGGCATTAGTAAGACTGATCAGGATCCTGATCAGTCTTAAAAATGCCTGATCAGTCAAAAAAAAATGCATTAAAATGCCGGATCCGTCTTTCCGGTGTCATCCGGCAAAACGGATCCGGCATTTACTTTTTTCAACTTTTTTTGGGTCTGCGCATGCGCAGACCGGAAGGATGGATCCGGCATTGCGGTATTTTGAATGCCGGATACGGCACTAATACATTCCTATGGGAAAAAAATGGCATTCAGGCAAATCTTCAGTTTTCTCTTTTGTCTGATCAGTCAAAATGACTGAACTGAAGACATCCTGAACGGATTACTCTCCATTCAGAATGCATGGGGATATGCCTGATCAGTTCTTTTCCAGCATTGAGCCCCTTTGACGGAACTCCGTGCCCGAAAAGAAAAACGCTAGTGTGAAAGTACCCTAACATTTGTAGTATAAAAATGGTTAGAATGGTGGATCTACTCTTTCTACAAAATGCATGGCATGACCTTAAAGTGGATGTCCCACCTTGAATTTTTTTATTTTTTTATTTGGCTGTATAATACAAGTGATAGCTCCTGGGCTCGTGCCATCACTCTGACATACGTACTGTTATGTCAGTTTGTAGGAATTGCATGTATGTCAGCTTTGAGGTGGGAGATGGAAACCAGCTTTGCTGAATCAAGCAGTTACTTCTGGTGTCTCAGACTCCAGCTGAGCGTGTACATGCTTTGAATCACAAGCAATCCAGCATCATGAGTTAAAATTTGCAACATCCGCAGAGAATCAGACACGAAAACAAATTCTTACGCATTTGGGACACGAACTGCATCCTTAGTCATGGACAACTTGTCATTCAAGGCATATGTGTCTGATTCCTTGTAGATTCAAGCGGCAGTGTATAGCAGTGGCCCCAAGTGGTTGGTGAGGTGCAACTGGTGGGGGGGGGGGGGGGGGGCAGTTTTGGTATAAATGATCATACGCTGCACAGTCTTTTATGGCTGCAAAACAATTGACTCATTTTGTGCTCATTGTAATGTTTTAATGGGTTCATACGTAATACAAATTTTAAGACAATTTTTAAAATTCTGGCTTGGCTAGGACTAAATGCCCACATACACATTAATCGACTGTTGGGGCGTTTGGCCAACACTCTTATTTTTGTTCTCCCAGAAGTTAAGCTGCCTCCAAAGGTGGCTGGTAGCACCTTTCTCCTGCTAGACTTTACTGCAGTGAGAGGCACATTGCTAAAACACCCTCCACACTTAGACGCGGTCCTGGTCAGCCGTATCTTAGTCCTTTACCCCTCAGTTTGGAATTACAGCCACCATTGCAAGAGTCATATTACCAGCCCTACCATACTACAGGGAGAAACTTTGGAGAGACAGAGGGAAAGAGTACTACATTCCCTATCCTTGCTCAAATCCATACATTGCTAGTTGGGAATATTTGGACTGTGAACTGTTTGGAACTTTGCTTTGACAGATGTTTTGTTTTTCTACAACTGTCCTGGTTACTGACTTCAGCATTATATGCCAGCCACTGCACCTGCAGTACCACAGTACTGGGAGTATCTGCAATGTTTTTTTTTTTTACTGTTGTAATGTTTTTGCAATGGTAATACACCTTACAGCCAGTAGGTGTGGCCAGAACTAACAATCCTGGCCAAGCCTCCCTTGGAGCTTAGGGTGTGGGCTGGCCCCACCCTCTAGTTCCAGAAGGTTTCAGTTAGGCCTCTTTCAGACGGGCGTTGCGGGAAAATGTGCGGGTGCGTTGCGGGAACATGCATGATTTTTCAGTGCGAGTGCAAAACATTGTAATGCGTTTTGCACTCGCGTGAGAAAAGTCGCGCATGTTTGGTACCCAAACCCGAACTTCTTCACAGAAGTTCGGGCTTGGGATCGGTGTTCTGTAGATTGTTTAATTGTATTATTTTCCCTTATAACATAGTTATAAGGGAAAATAATAGCATTCTGAATACAGAATGCATAGTAAAATAGCGCTGGAGGGGTTAAAAAAAAAATAAAAAAATGTAACTCACCTTAATCCACTTGATCGCGAAGCCCGGCATCTCCTTCTGTCTTCATCTTAGCTGTGTGCAGCAACAGGACCTGTGGTGACGTCATTCCGGTCATCACATGATCCATCACATGATCTTTTACCATGGTGATGGATCATGTGATGGACCATGTGATGACCGGAGTGACGTCACCACAGGTCCTGTTCCTACAATCAGCAAAGAAGGAGACAGAAGGAGATGCCGGGCTGCGTGAGCAAGTGGATTAAGGTGAGTTAAAAAAAATTTAATTTTTTTTAACCCCTCCAGCGCTATTTTACTATGCATTTTGTATTCAGAATGCTATTATTTTCCCTTATAACCATGTTATAAGGGAAAATAATAATGATCGGGTCTCCATCCCGATCGTCTCCTAGCAACTGTGTGTGAAAATCGCACCGCATCCGCACTTGCTTGCGATTTTCACGCAACCCCATTCACTTCTATGGGGCCTGCGTTGCGTGAAAAACGCAGAATATAGAGCATGCTGCGATTTTCACGCAACACACAAGTGATGCGTGAAAATCAACGCTCATGTGAACAGCCCCATAGAAATGAATGGGTCGGGATTCAGTGCGGGTGCAATGCGTTCAACTCACGCATCGCATCCGCGCGGAATACTCGCCCGTGTGAAAGGGGCCTTAGAGTAGCTGTACAGAGGAGGGAGGAAAGGAGCCGACCGTCATGTGCACCGCCCCTTTAGACTCCAGTTCCAAGCCCTGGAGTCTCTGGCACCTCACGAGTTCTAGGAGATGAAAGCAAGAAATAACTAGAGGAGGAGGATTTGCATGGCTACAGGGAGACAGAGAGAGAAAGAGAGAGAGAGAGAGAGAGAGAGAGAGACAGCAAGGTAACACAGCCTAAAGCTTACAGGAAAAAAAGGACAATGCAGATAAGATGTTTCTCCAACAGTTTCAGATGCAAGTATCTATAGATCAGTGAAAATATGTATGATCAAGTAAAGGCATAAAGGCATGATGCCAAGGAAAGAAATGTCCATTCCACCAGCGTCACTAAATATATGATGCTAATGTCTGTAAAGCGCTGCGGAATATAGTAGCGCTATATAAATGCGTAAAATAAATAAATGCTATATACTGTATATAGTGGGGAAAATAAGTATTTGAAACTCTGACGATTTAGCAATTTTTCCCACCTACAAAGAATGGAGAGGTCTGTAATTTTTATCGTAGGTACACTTCAACTGTGAGAAACAGAATCTAAAAAAATTCCAGAAAATCACATTGTATGATTTGAAAATAATTCATTTGTATTTTATTGCATGAAATAAGTATTTGATACAATAGAAAAACAAAACTTAATATTTGGTACAGAAACCTTTGTCAGTCGTTTCTTGTAGTTCTTAACCAAGTTTGCACACGCTGAAGCAGGGATTTTGGCCCACTCCTCCATACAGATCTTCTCCAGATCTTTCAGGTTTCGGGGCTGTTGCTGGGCTACATTGATTTTCGGCTCCCTCCAAAGATTTTCAATTGGGTTCAGGTCTGGAGACTGGCTAGGCTAATCCAGGACCTTGATATGCTTCTTACGGAGCCACTCCCTAATTGCCCTGGCTGTGTGTTTTGGGTCATTGTCATGCTGGAAGACCCAGCCACGACCCATCTTCAATGCTCTTACTGAGCGAAGGTGGTTGTTGGCCAAAATCTCGCGATACATGGCCCCATCCATCCTCCCTTCAATATGGTGCAGTCGTCCTGTCCCCTTTGCAGAAAAGTACCCCCAAAGTATGATGTTTCCACCCCCATGCTTCACAGTTGGGACGGTGTTCTTCCTCCAAACACGGTCAGTGGAGTTGATATCAAAAAGTTCTATTTTGGTCTCATCTGACCACATGACCTTCTTCCATGCCTCCTCTGGGTCATCCAGATGGTCATTGGTGAACTTCAAATGGGCCTAGACATGTGCCAGTGGGAGCAGGGGGACCTTGCATGCCCTGCAGGATTTTAATACATGGCGGCATAGTGTGTTACTAGCAGTGGTCCCAGCTCTCTTCAGGTCATTGACCAGGTCCTCTCGTGTAGTTCTGGGCTGATTCCTGACCTTTCTTAGAATCATCCTTACCCCACGAGGCGAGATCTTACATGGAGTCCCAAACCGAGGAAGATTGACAGTCAACGTGTGTTTCTTCCATTTTCTAATAATTGCACCAACAGTTGTTGCCTTCTCACCAAGCTGCTTGCCTATTGTTCTGTATTCTATCCCAGCCTTGTGCAGGCCTACAATTTTGGCCCTGGTGTCCTTAGACAGCTCTTTGGTCTTGGCCATGGTGGAGAGGTTGGAGTGTGATTGATTGTGTGGACAGGTGTCTGTTATACAGGTAACGAGTTCAAACAGGTGCAATTAATGCAGGTAATGAGTGCAGAGCGGGAGGGCTTCTTAAAGAAAAACTAACAGATCTGTGAGAGCCAGAATTCTTGCTGGTTGGTAGGTGATCAAATGCAAATTAATTATTTACAAATCATACAGTGTGATTTTTCAGGATTTTTTTTGGATTCTGTCTCGATAAAAATGACAGACCTCTCCATGCTTTGTATGTGGGAAAACTTACAAATTTGGCAGTGTATCAAATACTTATTTTCCCCACAGATATAAAAAATCCAAACAGGCAGCATTCCCAGATTAAAAGACAAAAAATGGGTGCCAGCATACAACGCCTTAGTCAAAGAATCCCAAATAGAAAAAGTAAACTCTGCGGCACTCCAGGTACTTAGGTGAAAAATAGTGGTATTTTATTTACCCGATGTCCGTACAACTTTTCAGTCCACTCCAGGATCTTTCTCAAGTGCAATGAATCTGAGTTCAGTGCAGCATTTTATAACAACCAGATCACATATGACATTAATTAATTAGATCGATCATTAAGCCTCAATCAAGTGCATCGGCTGAAACATAATCACACAAAGTTCATAAACAGATGTCTGTGCCAAACGATAGTCCCCACTATTTTTCACCTAAGTTCCTGGAATGCCACGGAGTTTACTTTTTCTGATATATAGATATACATACAAATGTATTGCCAGCTTCTTTTTTAATGTTGCTCAGAAGAAATTGCGAGCCCTGGACGGATATTAAATAAAAGAAATTAATAAAAGTAATTATTAGAAAGGATAAAAGATTGTTTTCTTATCAGAAGTTGAAATTTGATTAAGCCTGTGCACAATGGGCATATGACAATGTAACGAGGGGCTCTTTATGACATAATTAGCAAGTACACTGACATTATCATAGCTTTTCAGACTGGACTAGTGCAAAGTAATGTCCCCTCCCAGCCCAAAATGTACCATTCAGTGTGTATTGTAACTTCTTCAACCTGGAGGTAAAAGAGCTAGAATTCGTTTTTTATTAGTCTGATTACACCTGCAGATAATCGCTAAGATCATCGCTAACAAACGTTCATAGTAACGCTCGTAGCTGATGATCTGGCAGTGTAAGACCCCTTTCACACGAGCGAGTTTTCCACGCAGGTGCAATGCGTGACGTGAACGCATAGCACCCGCACTGAATCCTGACCCATTCATTTCAATGGGTCTGTGTACATGAGCGTTGTTTTTTACGCATCACTTGTGCGTTGCGTGAAAATCGAAGCATGTTCTATAGTCTGCGTTTTTCAGGCAGCCCTGGCCCCATAGAAGTGAATGGGGCTGCGTGAAAAACAAGCAAGTGCGGATGCGATGCGTTTTTCACTGATGGTTTCTAGGAGATGTTGTTTGTAATCCTTTAGTTTTCTATCACGCGCGTGAAAAACGCATCAATGCGCAATTCACCCGCGCGATAAAAAAACTGAACAACTGAATGCAATCGCAAACAAAACTGACTGAACTTGCGAAATGGTGCGAGTTTTCCTGAGCGTACCCTGAACGCATCCGGAGCCAATCTGTATCGTTTGTGTGCAAGAGGCCTAATACTGCCACAGACTACCCGATGAACGAGCAAACATTCCTTCATCCGAGTCTTTCAACAGGTTAAAAAATAATTGTTTGCCGGCGGCAGATCGTGCTGTGCAATCACAATCTGCCGGCAAACAATGATTCAGTATGGGGACAAGCGATGGCATTGATGATTGCTCATCCCCATACTGAGGAGGAGATCTCTGCATGTAATAGCAGCGGTCTCCTCCACTGACGAGCAGGCAGGGGCGTAACGATCGCGGTCGCAGGGGGTGCGACTGCGACCGGGCCCGACGGGGGGAGGGGGCCCGCTGTACTAACATGTAATGAAGAGCTGTGACGGGGCCCGGCATGAAGTACAGTGACAATGCCAGCCCCGTCAGGGCGCTCCATTACACGTTTAATATTATGAGGCAAGGTGGGGGAGGTTTGCGCAGAGAGGGGGAGGAGGAAGAGGGGGGACGCGCGCACTCACTCATATACACTCGGCCCGGCAGTTCTTGTCACTGCCGGGCTGTCTCCAGATCATCAGTGAAGCAGGAGCTCTAGCGCTCCCTCTGCTGGCCGCACATCGCGCTGCTGGCTGTGGGAGGAGCTCTGAAGGCCCGGGAAACTGCCTTCAGTACAGCCAGCAGCGCGATGTGAGTGTGGCAGTGAAACATCAGGGAAGAGGGTAAGTATGTTTTTTTTTTTTTTTTGCAGACTGGGGGCAAAGGGGAAGGGGGGGGCACAAAAGTGTGCATCTCTACTGAGGGGGCACCTAATCTGTCATAACTACTGTGAGGGGGGCACATATAAAGGCATTACTATGAGGGGGCACATATATCAACTACTGTGAGGGGGGGCACATAATCTGGCATAACCACTGTGAGGGGTACATATGTGGGCATATCTAATGTGAGGGGCACATAATCTAGCATAACCACTGTAGGGGGGCACGTATCTGGTCATTACTGTGAGGGGCAAATAATCTGGCATAACTACTGTGAGGGGGAACATATCTGGCCAATACTACTGTGAGGGGCACATATCTTGCTATATCCACTGTGAGGGGCACATATCTGGGCATATCCACTGTGAGGGGCACATATCTGGGCATATCCACTGTGAAGGGGGCACATATCTGGGCATAACTACTGTGAAGGGGGCACATATCTGGCATAAATACCGTGAGGGGGCACATATTTGGCATAACTACTGTTAGGGGGCACATATTTGGCATATCTACTGTTAGGGGGCACATATCTGGGCATAACTACTGTGACAGGAACAAAGGTGGGCTTAATTACTGTGAAAGGCCACAAGGTGGGCATTAGTACTGTGAGGGGCCACAATGTGGGCATTAGTACTGTGTGGTAGAACTTAGGGGAAATGTCCTAAATTACCCTGCTATACATTGGCATAGCTCAGTCTACCAGGCCAGCACAGCGCCCCCTGCTGGTGATTTCATAGGGGCAGTCACCATCCCTTCCTTATGTGATTATTCATTTTTTTCTCTATCACCACAGGGACCTTGTTCTGGATCCAGTGGATATCACGCCGAAGCCAGCGACACCCTGGATGAGGTAGGACCAGATTTTATTAGGACTGGGTTAGTGTAGCCATGCATTGGGCTTAGGGCTCTTTAACACGAGCGGATCCCGTGTGGCTAATCCGCTGTGTGAAAGAGTGCCAAGCCCCGCTCCGGACAGCAGAGACACGGAGCAGTAACATAATTGATAATGCTCCGTGCCTCTCTATGATCGTTTTGCTACAAACTCACAGTGACAACTTTATCTCACTGTGATTTTGTAGTAAAAAGGTCACAGAGAGGCACGGAGCATTATCAATCATGTTACTGCTCCGTGTCTCTTGGCCCTCATTCACGCAGCGGACTAACCACAAGGGAAAGAGCCCTTCGTAAGAAAATCTGCCGCTTCTTTGTAAAAAGGGGGGGGGGGGCCCCGATCCAAAGTTTGCACTGGGGCCCATAACACTCTAGTTACGCCACTGCGAGCAGGTGATTCCCTCCCAACAATCGCCTGCAGAATCTGTAGGTTTAATAGGGCCCTAAGTTGTTTCTCTACTACCAGATCGATAAATATACACTCACCTAAAGAATTATTAGGAACACCATAGTAATACGGTGTTGGACCCCCTTTTGCCTTCAGAACTGCCTTAATTCTACGTGGCATTGATTCAAGAAGGTGCTGATAGCATTCTTTAGAAATGTTGGCCCATATTGATAGGATAGCATCTTGCAGTTGATGGAGATTTGAGGGATGCACATCCAGGGCACGAAGCTCCCGTTCCACCACATCACAGGGATTCTCTATTGGGTTGAGATCTGGTGACTGTGGGGGCCATTTTAGTACAGTGAACTCATTGTCATGTTCAAGAAACCAATTTGAAATGATTTGAGCTTTGTGACCTGGTGCATTATCCTGCTGGAAGTAGCCATCAGAGGATGGATACATGTTCTCATTCTGTTTACGCCAAATTCGGACTCTACCATTTGAATGTCTCAACATAAATCGAGACTCATCAGACCAGGCAACATTTTTCCAGTCTTCAACAGTCCAATTTTGGTGAGCTCGTGCAAATTGTAGCCTCTTTTTCCTATTTGTAGTGGAGATGAGTGGTACCCGGTGGGGTCTTCTGCTGTTGTAGCCCATCCGCCTCAAGGTTGTGCGTGTTGTGGCTTCACAAATGCTTTGCTGCATGCCTCGGTTGTAACGAGTGGTTATTTCAGTCAATATCAGCTTGAATCAGTCGGCCCATTCTCCTCTGACCTCTAGCATCCACAAGGCATTTTTGCCCACAGGACTGCCGCGTACTGGATGTTTTTCCCTTTTCACACCATTCTTTGTAAACCCTAGAAATGGTTGTGCGTGAAAATCCCAGTAACTGAGCAGATTGTGAAATACTCAGACGGGCCCGTCTGGCACCAACAACCATGCCACGCTCAAAATTGCTTAAATCACCTTTCTTTCCCATTCTGACATTCAGTTTGGAGTTCAGGAGATTGTCTTGACCAGGACCACCCCCCTAAATGCATCGAAGCAACTGCCATGTGATTGGTTGACTAGATAATTGCATTAATGAGAAATAGAACAGGTGTTCCTAATAATTCTTTAGGTGAGTGTATATACACTCTGTAGAAAAAACCTCTGGAGTTTTAAACTAAAGCCCTATATTTTTGGTCCACATTTTTTATGGATTGGATGCGGACCCATTCATTTTAATGGGGCCGCAAAGAATGCAGACAACAGACCGTGTACTCTCCGCATACATATGTCCGTTCCGCAGTCCCGCAATGAAGATAGAACATGTCCTATTCTTGTCCGTTTTGCAGACAAAAATAGGCATTATTAGAATGGGTCCACCAAAAAAATGCATGCAACACCGATGTCATCTGTATTATTTGTGGATCCGCGTTTTGCAGACCCCAAAATACATACAGTTGTGTAAATAGAACTTAAGGGCGGCCAGACACATTTAATAGCTGTCTTTCCCAACTCCCTCCCGACTCCCCACATACACTTTTGGCTGAACGAGTATGTGTATTCAATGAGGAGAGGGGAGAAAGAAACTGCCAGATACTTCTGGCAATGGCTTTTCTCCTGGGAAAACAAAAGGGTGAAAATATTCACTTTGCCTGAACCTTCTCTCCACTGACACCATCTGTTGGGGGAGAGTCGGGAGCTCCACACACACATCAGGCTGTTGGCCAAACCTGCCATTCTTGGTGGGTTCTGCTGACAATGAATGTGTATGGCGTCCTTAACAGTAGGTTCCCATTAGAAAAAATAACTAAAAACTGGAAAATGCACAGCAGATGTTAGCGTGGCCTTAGTAAGATGAGGCCATACCTGTCATTCATACTTTCCTACTAGTTTTCCCAACCTACTCAGGCATGGGATTCAGTCGGGTTCCCTTCAGTTCTCCAGATCCGGTTGTTAAAATTACAACTGGATAGGAGAACCGTGTTACCGGCTGAGTCCCGATCCGGTGCTCTGGTGGCGGCAGTGCAGCTGGAGATGTTCACTTCAATTGCTTCACACGCCGCTGATAGTTTAGCTCCTTGGTTGTGTGATATCTGTGTGCAGTGTATATATGCTGTATTTATCTACACTGAACAAAAATATAAACACAACACTTTCGGTTTTGCTCCCATTTTGCATGAGCTGAACTCAAAGATCTGAAACATTTTCTACATACACAAATGACCCATTACTCTCAAATATTGTTCACAAATCTGTCTAAATCTGTGTTAGTGAGCACTTCTGCTTTGCCGAGATAATCCATCCCACCTCACAGGTGTGGCATCTCAAGGTGCTGATTAGACAGCATGAATATTGTACAGGTGTGCCTTAGACTGCCCACAATAAAAGTCCACTCTGAAATGTGCACAGTTTTGCCTTACTGGGGGGGGGGGGGGGGGGGGCAGAAAACCAGTCAGTATATGGTGTGGCCACCATTTGCCTCACGCAGTGCAACACACCTCCGTCGCATAGAGTTGATCAGGTTGTTGATTGTGGCCTGTGGAATGTTGGTCCACTCCTCTTCATTATCTGTGCGAAGTTGCTGAATATTGGCAGGAACTGGAACACGCTGTCGTATACGCCGATCCAGAGCACCCCAAACATGCTCAATGGGTGACATGTCCGGGGAGTATGCTGGCCATGCAAGAACTGGGATGTTTTCAGCTTCCAGGAATTGTGTACAGATCCTTGCAATATGGGGCCGTGCATTATCATGCTGCAACATGAGGTGATGGTCGTGGATGAATGGCACAACAATGGGCCTCAGGATCTCATCACGGTATCTCTGTGCATTCAAAATGCCATCAATGAAATGCACCTGTGTTCGTTGTCCATAACATATGCCCATGGGCGTCCGCAGGAGGGGGCAAGGGGGGGCAAGTGCCCCCCCTTGGAATCGCCCCTTCCTGGAAAGATTGCTCCACCGAGCTGGTCATAAGTGGGGGGGGGGGGGGGGGGGGCGGCGGCGCGGAGTACAGGGAGATGAACGCGTTTATCTCCATAGTCATCTGTATCGCCGTCCTCAGGACAGCGATACAGATGACTGTGCTGAGGCAGCGGAGGGAGAGGTGTGTCCTTTTCCCTTCCTCTGATAGGCTGCAGGCACTAGGCCGGCAGCCTATCAGAGGCCGGCGCAGGTGGCGCGATGACGTCATCACGCCGCCTGAGCCGTACAGCGCGGGACACAGGCCGGAAGAGGCCTGCATCGCATCGCTGCCAAGGAGGTAAGTATAAGTGTTTATTTTTTTTTGTGTACACTACTGGTGGCTACTGGCACATAATGGGGGTCTCTGGCTACTGGCACATAATGGGGGTCTCTGGCTACTGGCACATAATGGGGGTCTCTGGCTACTGGCACATAATGGGGGTCTCTGGCTACTGGCACATAATGGGGGGCTCTGGCTACTGGCACATAATGGGGGCTGTCATTACTGGCACATAATGGGGGACTGTCATTACTGGCACATAATGGGGGGCTGTCATTACTAGCACATAATGGGGGGCTGTCATTACTGGCACATAATGGGGCTGTCATTACTGGCACAAGGGGGGGCTGACATTACTGGCACATGATGGGGGGCTATTATTACTGGCACATGATGGGGGGGCTGTTATTACTGGCACATTATTTGGGGCACTATAGGGGCATCTACTGAGGCCACAAAGAAGGGGTGTTTTATATGGGGGCCTATGTACAGTAGAATTTTATACTGGGACACATTATGTGGGTACTATGAGGAAGGGGGAGGGGAGTACTAAGGGGTCATCTATGGGGGGCACTAAGAAGGGGTATTTTATACTTGCAAATTATGGGGGACACTGAGGGCATCTACTGGGGCATTTTATGCTGGTACATTATGGGGGGCACTAGGAGGAAGGGGGGAGAGGAGCACTATGGAGGCATTTACTGGGGGCACTATATAGGGGTATTTTATACTGGCACATTATGGGGGCACTATGGGGACATTAGCTCAACTGGGGGCATTACAAGGGGGTATTTTTATGGTATATTTATGGTGGGCTTTATTACTCCCACATGGTATGACCCCCTAGTAGCAGCACCATCCTCTCCCTGCTCTGCTATCCCTCTGCCCCTTCTCCAAATCCTTATTATCAAATCTTTCTCATTAGGATAAAACACAACATCAGCTCCGCCGAGCCCCCTAGCCAAGTTTTGAAGTGGTGTCCGAGATCCCCAAGGGCCAAGCCAAGTAATTGTAAGTTTTCATGTGAAATATGTTTATGTTATACACATATATCCTACACTGTGCCACACAATATACAGTATACCGCTACACTGTGCCACACAATATACAGTATACCTCTAGACTGTGCCACACAATATACAGTATACCACTACACTGTGCCACACAATATATAGTATACCTCTACACTGTGCCACACAATATACAGTATACCTCTACACTGTGCCACACAATATACAGTATACCTCTACACTGTGCCACACAATATACAGTATACCGCTACACTGTGCCACACAATATACAGTATACCTCTACACTGTGACACACAATATACAGTATACCTCTACACTGAGCCACACAATATACAGTATACCTCTACACTGTGCCCCACAATATACAGTATACCGCTACACTGTGCCCCACAATATACAGTATACCTCTACACTGTGCCCCACAATATACAGTATACCGCTACACTGTGCCACACAATGTACAGTATACCTCTACTCTGTGCCACACAATATACAGTATACCTCTACACTGTGCCACACAATATACAGTATACCGCTACACTGTGTAGTCTGTTCTATAAGCACCATTGTTTTGTGGCGACAGACAGAAAATAATCTGGAAGTGCCCCTCCCGAGACCAGGCTCTAGATTCGCCACTGCACAGCTCATGCGTTATTATACTTTGTGATAATGAATATGCCCCTTCCCTTCATTACATTCTCAGAAACAAGCAGAGCATGGATGTCAATAAAATTTTGCCCCCCCCTGGAAAACTTTCTGCGGACGCCCATGCATATGCCTGCCCATACCATAACCCCACCGCCACCATGAGCCACTCGATCCACTATGTTGACATCAGCAAACCGCTCACCCACACAACGCCACACATGCTGTCTGCCATCTGCCATCTGCCCTGAACAGTGAAAACCGGGACTCATCTGTGAACAAAACACCTTTCCAACGTGCCAGACATCATCGAATGTGAGCATTTGCCCACTCAAGTCAGTTACGAATGAGCTTCTCTGAGACGGTTTCTGACAGCTTTTTGCAGAAATTCTTTGGTTATGCAAACTGATTGTTGCTGCAGCTGTCCGGGTGGCTGGTCTCAGACGATCATGGAGGTGAACATGCTGGATGTGGAGGTCCTGGGCTGGTGTGGTTACACGTGGTCTGTGGTTGTGAGGCTGGTTGGATGTGCTGCCAAATTCTCTGAAATGCCTTTGGAGACGGCTTATGGTAGAGAAATGAACAGCCATTGCACAGGCAACAGCTTTGGTAGACATTCCTGCAGTCAGCATGCCAATTGCACGCTCCCTCAAATGTGACATCTGGGGCATTGTGCTGTGTGATCAAACTGCACATTTCAGAGTGGCCTTTTATTGTGGGCAGTCTAAGGCACACCTGTGCAATATTCATGCTGTCTAATAAGCACCTGTGAGGTGGGTTGGAGAAGTGCTCACTAACACGGATTTAGACAGATTTGTGAAGAATATTTGAGAGTAATGGGTCATTTGTGTATGTAGAAAATGTTTCAGATCTTTGAGTTCAGCTCATGCAAAATAGGAGCAAAACCGAAAGTGTTGCGTTTATATTTTTGTTCAGTGTATGTGTACCATGTATATGGTGTATTTATGTGTATGTGTGTTGCATATATATGGTGTATGTATATGTAAACGTGTTGTGAGGCAGCGTGTCTGCAGTTGAGTAGGGAACCTGTTAAAAATTGAATCCCACCCCTGAACCTACCAAATGCATACATCATTCATAACACATATATAAATGGTTGCTTGATATACTGCATGCGCTAATAGAAGTTGTAGGAAGGCGCAAGGGGCCGTCATTGATAGAAGGTATGTTTCACCAAGATTCCTGGCATCGGTGAGGTAAGAGCCGGTAGTTTTAAGTGTCAGCAGCAGCTAGTGCTGACTGACACTATTTGTTGTTAGTATGGCTGTAAAGCCGATCTTACTGGAAGTAGCCAAAGTGCTGGGTGGGTGGCTACTCCCCACACTCCAGGCCGGGTCTTTTTGGCCTATATAAAACCCAGCCAGCAGTCTCAGCTGGTTGTGGTTTATCCTCCATCTGACAGAGAAGCTGGGAAGTCTCTGTGTTTTGGGACCTGTGAATTTGTGCCGTGCTAAAGGGCTGAGAGCCTCATGCCGGGACACAGGCCCCTAAAGCCTGTGGACTGTGGGTGAAGATTTTGTTCTATGGACATTGCATGGTGTGAACAAACACCAAGACTGTGAACAGTCATTTTGTTTTTCCTTATGTGTGAATAAACACCAAACTGCAATGCTCCTTAGGACCAGGGCATTGTTAGGAGGGCGGACCCTTTCTTCCCTTGGGGCATCCCCTGACGTTAGGGCTCCTGTCTGATGGTAGGGTGCGGGTGCAAGGTAGGAGATGTAGGATGCAATAGCCGGCGAATGGCGCTGGAGTCAGTAACCAGGCCAGTTGCATAAAAAAAATAAGTCTCTTTTAAGTGGAGAATGGGAGTTGTAGTACATTCAATGCTATCAAAAGACAGTTCCAAACTATTCACAGTGCGAATCTTCCTAGATAGCATAGTGAAGATATAGGCCACAATGGGGATTGTAGTACTCCTTCTCTCTATCTCTCCAAAGTCTCTCTCTGTAGAATCTAAGGCTGGCATGATTATTCTTTCAATGGTAACTGTAATTTCCTGCCCAGGATTAAGATGCGGCTGGCCCGGATCATGTCATTGTGTGGATGGGTGTCTTAGCAATGCCCCTCTCACTGCAG
This sequence comes from Bufo bufo, assembly GCF_905171765.1. Taxonomy (NCBI): domain Eukaryota; kingdom Metazoa; phylum Chordata; class Amphibia; order Anura; family Bufonidae; genus Bufo; species Bufo bufo. Next base: position 789,905,332 of record NC_053390.1, on the reverse strand, counting down.
TAAAGTCTCTATCTGCCTTAAAGGGCTTCTGTCACCCCACTAAACTTTTTTATTTTTTTTTGGTTACTTATAATCCCTATACTGCGATTTATGCATACATACTGTAATTAATCATTTTGGTTCAGCAGATTATGTTAAAAACGTACTTTTAAAATATGCAAATTACCTTGCTACCAGCAAGTAGGGCGGCTACTTGCTGGTAGCAGCCGCATCCTCCTATCCTAAAGACGCCCCCTCCGCATGTTGATTGACAGGGCCAGCGGACGGGATCTTTCTCTGCTGGCCCTGTTTGCATAAAAAATTTGGCGCCTGCCCCGTACCTGTCTTCAGTCGGCGCAGGCGCACTGAGAGGCGGACGCTCGCTCGGCCACTCCATCCTCAATGCGCCTGCGCCGATGACGTCACATCTACACCCGGCACAGGCGCATTGAGGAAGGAGCGCTGAGCAGAGGGGGCGTCTTTAGGATTGGAGGATGCGGCTGCTACCAGCAAGTAGCCGCCCTACTTGCTGGTAGCAAGGTAATTTGCATATTTTAAAAGTACGTTTTTAGCATAATCTGCTGAACCAAAATGATTAATTACAGTACGTATGCATAAATCGCAGTGTGGGGATTAAAAGTAACCAAAAAAATTAAAAACAGTTTAGTGGGATGACAGAAGCCCTTTAAACAGCAAATACCTTACTGACTGAAACCAGTGCTCGGCCATGCAGATTCTGGACCTTCTAGTTCTGTCTTTCTCTTTTCCTAGAGTATTGTGAAGTAGAGATGGCTTTCTGTCTGTAGATATCTCTGAGATGAAGGTTCTCTGCTCCTCTTATTTCCTACAGGGGCTGAGTCAGGATTATTAACCCTGACCGATCCATGCAGAACTACAGTATATTGTATTCCAAACTCTATCACAGTGTAATCCTCTCCCAATAGCAGCATATAGGCAGCATATAGGCAGCAACAATGTTAGTAGTTGTAGTACTCCTTGCCTTTCTCTCTCTCTAAGGGTGCTTTGCAGTCTCTCAGCAGAACCACAGGCATGCAATAGGTTCTTAGTAACGCCTTCTACAGTTTCCAGACTGCCAGGGTGCCCATATAAGATATGGATGGCCCGCCCATTTCAAAGTGTGGTAGATGCCAAAGCAGTAATCCTTACCACAGCCGCAGGGTCTACTATGCCAACAATCAGCAAATACCTTGCTGTCTGAAGTTTGCATGGATGGTTCTGGACATTCTAATCTCCTTAGGGGTACTCTGGTAGTGGAGCTGCTTCCTTCTCTGTAGAAATAATTCTAATTTCTGTAGAAATTTTTAGAGACTGAGGTTCTGTAAGTTTGCGCCTAGCTCTCAGGAGCTTGCACATTTAGCACTTGTAAGTACGTATGCTAGACACATACTCCCTTACCAGGGGGTGGGCAAAAGTCAATTTCCCTGGAAACCTAAACAGTCTATACATTGATATTAAGTATATAAACATAATACATTGCAACATTTAACTCAATAACATTGCATTGACTCTTGTAGTAATAATGAACCCTTTGCAGTAGTCATTCTGCGGTACTGCACTGCTATCTATCATTATTTTAAAAATGATCAGTGAAAAAAAATCTGTAAGGTTGTACATAGAGATATTCTTTTAATCCACCAGGCTTCAGAATAAATGATAGTTTCCACAGGATGAAGTGCAGTCCTGGAAGTAGGGTAGAAATATGAAGTGTCCTCCCTGATATGAGCCTATCTAAGCACCCCAGTAATCCACATCTTGTCCTTTTCTTAACCCGCGTCTTGTAGGATATCTTACATTATTCAGCACAGCATGCCATGGTGAGATCATGAATTTCTTACAAGGAAACGTATCCGGTATCATGTCAAACACCATGTAGGCAAAGTGAAAACATGTGGGCATTAAAAAGATAACGTGGAGGACAAGAAAACAGATGAAGTGTTTGAGACTGAGTCCTCTGCACACTCCATTGAGTCTCTCCAAGTGGAAAATATTACACAGAAGTAAAAAAGTTGTCATGTTTTCATATGGTCGGCTGGCTGGTATCGCACATGCAAGACTGCAACTGAATTGACATAGATAACCCAGTGCATCCCTTGACCATGGATGAGTTCATGAATGGATCATCTTTGAATAGGGAAAGAGACAAGCTGCTGCCAGGCACCTCTGGTGGTGGCATCATATCTCCCTTGGGTGGAAAACTGTTGGGTATGTTGAAATCCAACTAGCCTTTCTATGATATCTACTGTTGTGGGAGAGTCATGACTTATGTAGTGCCCTGTAGCATGGGTACTTTGAAGTTTGGACATTTGCCTATTTCCCCTGTGCAAAGATACAAACTCCTTTTTTATTTCACTTGAAAGGGTTAACTTGCACTGTTTAATACTGTGTAACTGCATTTTATATGTTTTGATATACATCCTGTTTATTAGTACTGTGTTTGCATGGCATTGTGGAAAGGGTTAATGAATACTGAGAGACTTTTGGGACTTTGAATGAGAAGCTAGTAATTTTCCACAGCTACACTAGGGTTTAAAGAAGTGCATGTTTTGGAGGGTAAAAACCAGACTTGTTTACCACCAAAACCAGAAAGACTGACCTTTTGAATGTCTGGTTTTAGCTCTGTTGTTATTTCTGAAAACTTGTTTTTGTCTGGAAAAACTGCTGTGTCATTGCCATTGGGTATCATTGAAGCTCTATAGAAGTCTATGACAGATGTAAAGTGTAACAATTTATCTGTTTGTGCTCAGTTTCTCCACCCCATCCCTCCTACTAGAAGGGTCTAGTTCAGCTAGAAATGGTATATAAGGAGAGAAGTCACAGCCCTTAGTGTTCTGCAGTTAGGGATCAGTGCTTGGAGGGAGTGACTCATGCCAGTCTGCATGAGTGACAAGAAGAAGACGCTGAGATGGGGACGCTGAACCACAGACCATAGGTCACCAGCCCTGTGACTAAGGAGCCACCCAGACTACTGAGCCTCAAGCCTTTGGCCAGGGTACCAGCCTTCTAAGAGAGAGAGAGAGAGAGATGGACATTTAACTCAGGCCTTTCCTCAGCATCAAACCCTTCTTCTGCCAGGAAGGAGACTGGAGAAGCTAGCCCTATGCCTCACCTGTATTATTTTTTACCTAAATTCATCCAGTAAAGAAGCACGCTGGTTTACTGCAGACCCTGACTCTCTGAACATATTACTCATCGGGTTGCACCACGCCTTACCACCCCTTCTGGTGAGCAGAAACATGTGGTGACTCCTTGATGGTGTCCGGGGGAACCAGCATAGTGTTAGGGCCACCCCAAACACAACCACTGCAAATGCAAATACACATTAATCTGGTCTGTTTAGGTACTAAAGTCTACAAAAGTTAGAGTACCTGTCACCTCTCCTGACATGTCTGTTTTAGTAACTACTTGCATTCACAACATGGTTGCATTATATGGGCTGTGTATAGCAGTATAATCTTAGCACTATATGATGGTATTATGTCAGCTGAAATTATGAAAATTAAAAAAGGATAATCTGAGTAGTAGCCCTACTTGCCTGTCGCCCAGAGCCCCATTTTCGGTACAGCTGCCCTGCCTGCTATTTGCCTATTGCCTTCCATTTCAATAATATATCCTGTGCCCACAAGTGTTTAGAGGGCCAATTCATTAAAGTCAAAAAGCTTACACAGTGAATGGATCCTGATAAATTCCCGTGCAGTATGCACCAATATTTTAAAAATTTAAGCATTTTGTTTTACAGAAATTGTGATAAATTCAAGAGAGTTCACAACCTTTATGTTTTTTTATTTTTATGTATCTGTGTACATCTGCACACCAAATAGAGATGAATCCAGGAAAAATGTGACATGAGAAGAAGCAGGTGAGATCCCAAGATGTAAAGATCCAGGTGCTCTGAAGCACTTACATGGCTTTATTGTGCATCTTTCTGTCAATTTACTGGAGTGAGACGATGTATATGTCAAGAGCCCTCAAGAATGTGGTTTCTTAGTGATAAGAGTTCTTCAGCACCAGAAGCATGTACGATCGATCACCTGTGACTGTTTTTACCAACAAGTAGTAACAAGAAGGATGCCAGAATTTATGAAGAGGCAACAGAAACACCCTAGTCATGAGGAGGTCACTCTTCATCAATGTTTTACAGTTGATATCCATAAAAAGTATTGGATTCGTCTACATGTGCAAGGAAAAGTAAGTGAACCCTTTGAAATGACCAGGATTTCTGTATTGACTATTAATACAATGTGGTCTGATTGTTGTCTGACTAAACTAATAACCCACAAGAGTTAGTACCTTCCTTGCCTTTTATTAAGTACACTGAGTAAAGTGAGCCATTGAATTTAATAACCAGTAGATTCCCTGTTTAGCGACAATCATCTCCACCAAATGTTTCCTGTAGCTGCAAATAAGATTTGCAGTACGTTGTGGTGGAAGCTTGGTCCATTCCTCCCTGCAAAGGTGTTTTAGGTCATCACTTTTTCTGGAATGGCTTGTGTTCATAGTGCTCTTCAGGTCATACCAGGTCAGCATCTCAATAGGGTTAGTATAAGGACTTTGACATTGCAGTTCCAAAACTTATTTTCTTGTGTTATTTGGATCTTTGTCTTGTTACTTAACCCAATGTCTTCAGCTTGAGGTCATGGACTGCTGCCCTTTTTATTCTTATGTAAAATGTTTTGAGGCACCTTATAATTCATTGTTCCCTCAATACTCTAAGGCAGCAAAGCTGCTTTAAACCATCAATGCAGAAATGCAGGTAATTCCAAAGGGTTCACTTACTTTTTCTTGCAGCTGTATAGCATTCATGGGGGTAGCTACTGGTGCAATGGGCGCCTCCCCATAGGGCCCTCTATATAAAAACGCATCCCAGATGTAGGAATGCCGAGTAGTATGTTGCGGCCTAAAATGTCCCTTTATGTGTGTCACGGTGCTCCTACCTGGATACGGCTGGACCCCAGGCTTTGTCTCCGAAGCAATAAATAGGGGGAATAATTGAGGGATTTGAAAGAAAGATTGTATGTAGTTGAACAGCAGCTTTACTTTGCATAAAGGTTCTCCAAAATGGTTTACAGACTTTATCTTGGTCCCAGCAGGCTTTAGCATGAAACTGGCAGGCAAACTCCACTCTGCTATTATATATGTTTCTCTCTGGCTCTGCTGTACTGACAGGCTAACTGTATGACTTTGCTTCTTCTTATATGCTTCACTTCTCTTTGTATGGTCTGTCTCTAGATTAGGCCAGGGAACTTTCCTCCTGGCTCCTGAGGCTCTAAGCTTTGGCCTCAATGGCCAGCAGAGCTGAGGGTGCTCTGGATGGCTTGGGCACGTCCAGAAAAGATGTGCCCCTGCACACCTGTCCCCTAGGAGGGGATAAGCTAGACTGACTCTAACCTGTCTCCACCCTTCCTGCAGGAAGTGGGACTCGCCCACTTCTCCAGAAGGGGGCTTAGAATGGAATGGAAGGTTCCATTCTATCTAAGTATAGCTCTGCCGGGGTTTGCTGCCACCTAGTGAACCAGGCACAGTACATTTGAACAGTTACATAACATTAGAAATGTACAGTGTGGAGGACCTGGAATAATTACATAAGATGACATGAGGTTAGACCAATAAAGACAGTAGCAATGTGCAGAAGTGGTAACACCACTCTGGGGTGTTACACTGGCATAGAACATATAACAGCTGCTATAGGGCACAGAAGTGAAGGGCAGTCTATGATTTCAATATTTCTTAAGGGTCAAAGAAATGGAAGATAAGTAAATTCCATGCAATGGAAAGGAAAGGACGTGGTCGAGTGGAGACTATGAGGAACACAACATTGGCTGGCGTTTATGGCAAAGTGGGCATTTAAAATTTCTTCTATGGAACCTATGAATGCTTATTATGTCTTTGATTGCAGTAATTACACAGAGACATTGCTACAGTTGGGTGCATTGTCTAGATGACTTTAATGGTTGGATTGTCTTGTCTTTATTTCTTGCATTGTACATTAGGTGCACATAGTTTATGAAAACCAAAATTCACTTGTGTCTATATGATCTACCACAAGCTAAACACTGATTATAAAGCATTGATCAGCAAGTACCCCTCAAGGGCCACCAGTGTGTCCATTGGTAGAAAAAGACAGGTACAGATTCAAAATAACAGGTAGATCAAGAATATAGCTAGTAAGGCCTGAGTGCATCCCAATATCTACATAGTACCAGTAGACTGACCAACATAGTGTAGTCAACCCTGCAATGAAGATAGCCAGTCGGTGGCTTGACATCTGATATGGCAGTAGTGAAATTTAGAGGGGGTACAAACTAGAAAGTTGACAACTGTACTCCAAGAAGGGTTGGACTGGCCCACTATAGTACCTGAGGATCAAAATCTAGTAGATGTCATTAATGATATGGGGATTGGGCCCTGAGCATAATTTTCTCTGGTAGGTCCAAAGAAACCCCATCTGACCCTGACTCCAATGATTGTATAGAATGGATAAAGAGCACACTGCCAATCATCCCTTGAAAATTTATTTTTTGCACTGTACTGCATGTTTCTCTATGCAATTACTTTCAAAAAATCAAAAACACCCAATATACACCCACCCTTCCTGTGAGTTTCTGCAAACCTTCGCAACCTGGTAAATTCAACCTTTCACTAAGTATCTTAATGCTTTCATCAAGATTTATGATGTCACTATATAGACTATATGTGCAAGGTAACCTCTTGTGCTTGTCCTCAATGACCTTTAAAGGGTGATCAAAAAAGTGAATTACATTTAATGAGGGGGTGCAAACCAAATGCCAGGAAACAGATCTGCTATTCTATTGCTTGGTTACTGCCCATGTTGTAGGGCAGGATAGGTAAATTCATGCCAAGACAATCTGAGACTCTGTGTCTACAGCGAAAATGAATCCAACTGTGATATAGATTATATGTAAAATGATATTTTCTCCTTTGCAGTAAATGTTTGCTTGCACTTTCCAACTTCATTTTCGCGTATTTACTTATTTTGTCTTTCTCCTGGTTTGAATGCCACAGAAAATCCCACATAATCCAGGGAATGGAGGGGAAATTCCTGCCAAGTGCCTCAAATACATATTATGGTTTATAAAAGATGTTTATTACAAATATATTCTGTAATATTGTACTAGTGTTGCCAATGCTTTCCATAGAACGGTTGGAATGAACATGGCCTCACAGCAGGGGCAATGGCCTGTAGATTAATATATCTGTTTTTATATACTTACTGATACTGATCAGTTTTGGGAATATATTCAAAACTGAGCTCTAAAGTAAGGTTAGAAAACTTTCTAACAAAAATCTAAGTTAAGTAGAGGGATCTGAGTTGAGGGTGATATAGTTAACCCTAAAATGCTATCAGTGGTACCAAAATTCTTTGGCAAACTAGAGACTGTTCGGTTTGATTCTAGCAAAACTCAGGTGTGGAGTCTAAGGAATTTTCCTGTTCTTTACCCTAGTAGACATGGTCTGTCCTAGTCTAATTCCCTGGTCCTGGTCCTTAGAGTAGATACCAGTTGGTGTGTCCCTTGATAGCAACACCTGACTTCATTTTGACTCTGATCGACTCACCAGATATCCTTATAGCACACCCCCTCCCAACTGGTGACTACTCTGAGGACCAGGAGTTGGGTATCTTACCAGGAAAGACTATATGTCCTCGCAGAGGATCTGTAGGAAGACCTCCTGTGTCTTTTTCCAATCTGACCAACTATATGAAGTACAGTATAGGGTAAAGAACAGGACAATTTCTTAAACTCAACATCTCACTTTAGCAAAGATCTAACGAATTTTGGTTACAGATCCACTTCTCCTGTGAGAACCATAACATTTCCTAATCTCTAAAAGGGAGAACAGTCAGGATGTGAAAAACCAGAGAAGGAGATGAAGATATAACAAGAAGGTTGGCCAGAAGTTCAAACAACAAGTAATAGGTGACAAATCCAAAGATTAAAATAAGATCTAGAGGCAAGACTAAGGGCTCACATATGGTCGTCTGAATAAACCCTAAGGTGAACATCAGGGGCCAAATAAAAGCAAGCCGTAGTTCAGAGTGGTCATTCTTGGAGATGTGACATAGCCCTGGGTGGTATGAAGAGACTGAGAGACAAAGGCTGTGCACAGGAGTGTGGTGCAGGAATGGAGCTAGAGTCAAAGATTGAGCAGTGATGTTTACATGTACAGTGATCTCCTCCACAGTATGGAGAGCCTCCAAATCCAGGGTGTGCCCTGAGGGGAAGAAATGGTGTGCCCCTCCCAACACTGTATGCTCGGCTTTAGGGGGGAGCAATGGAGCAGGGTTAGCCATCGTTGAGAAATACTACCACCTTCATTGTCACCGCCACCACTTCCATCCTCTCCACCCCACATCTCTCCTGCTGGTCTGAACGCCGTATGTTCCTGCAATTACTTTCTTTTGTCTTTGCCCCAAGTAGCCTTGTTACCTGAAAATTATTCAGGCTAGCCTAGGACATTGAGGTCCTGTAGCCAGCTGAGTTTCTAGAACAATGTAGGTAAGGTAAAAGATTATTTATTATTTGGGAAAAATGTGTATTTCATGGAACATTTAAACAAATGGCTCCGACTATATTCTCATTCCATGAAGTTAATAGAACTTGTGTTGAATGTAATAAATCTCACCGGGGGTTTTCATAATGAAGATTAAAGATTTCCACAGAATAACACAATGTTTCTAAAATCATTTAAATATTCAAAGGAAATAGCTGGCTCTGATCTCAGCAGTTTACTGTGGATATTTGCCGTTTTAGCGTCTAGAGCTATTACAGGAAGAAGATAAATGCTGGTTTATTGTCAGAATATAATAACAGGATGCATATTTTACATGTAAACTCAACCTAAATACATAATTCACCCACAACTTTGTTAGGTTCTTCTTTGCATTGTCTGAACAGCCATTTTAAATATTGACCAAACAATGATGAGACCTCTACCATTAAAAGTGAGACCCTTCTGCTGTTAAAAGTCCTACCAAGAACATGAAAAGTCTGCAAGATGGAGCAAATCTCTGGCTTCTTCAGTCGAATCCCACCTTCAAATGCCCCATCCCATTCTTCATATTGTTCCTCGCCTTCACTGCCTCCAAATCCTTTTTATAACACTATTATTTCCTACATGTCCAAGCAATGAAAATGGATGGTCAAAGTTTGGGTTCAAGGTTTTTTATTCAAAGAAAGTTTATCTTCAACAGTAACATATAATGGTTGCCATACATATTAGATGAACGCTGCCCGAACTTGATTTCCGCGGGACCGGTTGACCCTTTAATAAAGAGCAATGTATACTCTTCTTTGATGGCAGATGTTGGGTTGAAGAAGGATCAGACTGTTCAATTTCAATACACCCGATCCATTTCCTTTGATCTCATGGGAGAAAAGCGTCCGCCAGTGTTAGTGGTTTATACCCCTTTTTACACTGAGAATGACTACCTTCATTCTAACATTCACACCTAAATGTACCCATAAGGCCATGTTCCAGACATAAAACATAGAACATAACCAATACAGGCCCCAATAAATCAGGAGAACAATATATTACCTATAGAGGGTACCCACATTTTATATTTATTGTGTAGCACATGGTATAAACATAGACATGGGAGCCGCACTTTGATGAAAGTTATTTGAGTAGGGAATTATGTGTTTTTAAATACTTTGAAAAACTACTCTAGAGACCATAGGTCTTCAACCTGTTCTGTGTGTTACCCAGGAGGCACTCAAACTTTCCTCATGTGTATGATCATATTCTTGGAGATACTTTAATGTAATTTATTTGAGTTTAGGAATGTTGAAATATACTGATCTAGACCAACCTGAGAAGGCTCATTAGTCAGGTCTTGCTATTTTAAGCTGGCCATACACAATAGATTAATGTCAGCCAAGCATGAGCACATTGGCAGAAGACCTAATGTTTATGAGGGCCTCCTGACTATCCCCGGATGGTAGATCTATGGAGATAGAAGCATTGGGCAGTTTAATTTGTTGAAATCAAACATAGGCATTGATAATCCTTTTGTTTCGAGGGGGGGGGGGGAGCCACCACAAGAGGTGTCTGGCAGTGACCTTCCCCATTGTGAACACATGCATGCTTGGTCAAGCAAGTGGAGTGGTTGAGTGAGATAGGGGTTTGCCGAATGAGCAGTTGACAGACAGGATGGGAGTCATAGTGGTGCTGGTACTCACAATGTCCTCCTCCCTCACTTCCAGATCTATGCAGTGAAGACGGGGTGCACCTGGTGGTTGCTTTCCCTCGAGCCACACTCTGGTCGGAGTCTACTGCCTGATGGAAGGTGGGGTATCTTTGATGTTACAGTGCTGTGGTGCAAAAGACATGAGAAAGAGAAGAGTGGTTGCAGTAAATCATCTTTACTAAAGCTGCAAAGGTTCATACACTGTTGCACACAAGATAGAGGCACCAGACCTAAACAGTTGATACCGTTTCTGGGCTGAATTAACTGCTGGAAAGTCCAGTAGCCATAGATGTATGTTACCTTCACAGACTAATTCACACACACACTTTCTTTCAGCTGCTCAACCTTCCAATAAGTGCTTTATCTGCATACTATTTCTGGGATTTTCCTGGAGCTCTCTTTGGATCTCAAATGCGACTGAATCTGCTTACAGGATTGGAAATAGCTGCTAACTTGCACTCATTCATGTCTCTGACTACACACACCAGGCCTAGCTCAAGTTTAAGTTTCACCTTTCCTCTTGGTTGGTCTCTGGATTAACCCCTGCTTTAGCCGCCCTACACTCAGGGCCGTCTTTAATATTGATTGGACCCTGGGCAAGAATTTACTTGGGCTCCCTGGATCCCGCCTTCCCACTCCCTAGCATGCAATCACACCCTCCACCACAACACACACACACAAAAAAAAAATCCACACACCTCGTAGAGTAGTAAACTTTAATAATGATGAGTGGCCACTAGAGGGGTTCCTTGGCAGTAATGTAAATACTTATTTTTTTCTGAAAAGGCAGTGCTTACATTAAAAAGCTTGCAGAGACATGCTATAGACACCAGAACTACTACGTTTAGCTGTTGTGGTTCTGGTGACTATAGTGTCCCTAAATATAGAGTGAAAAAAAAGAATCAGCACAAAAGTATCAAATAAAATGGCTGTATCAATATTAAAAAATTTTATAAAGCACAACTTCTGACACAAATATATAGTATTTTGCATTTTATTTTTTACAATGTGCAGATAGTACTGTACTACTAACCCCACCATCCACCCCTACATACAGGGTAATACAGCGCCACATACCTCTTACACCCAGTGCCGTCTCTTTGATGTAGATGTTCTCTTTCCTCATCTTCTCCTTTCAGACCTTCAGACCAGACCACCATTTTTCAGCCATTTCTCATCTCTGCATCTTCTGGACAAATCATCCTACCACCCACAATACTGTGCCTCTGTGCTCCCCAATACCATACTGCAGAAACAGATAACCCCCCTGATAATAGTAGTACCATGCAGATAGTGCCCTTCAATAATTATTGGCACACAGTGCCCTAAAATAACGTCCCCAAAAAATAATTGTGGTAAGCTGATACTGTGCCAAGGTGCCCCCACAGTAATAGTGCTCCCAAAAGTCCCACCAATAGGAATAATTCTCTGCTAGAGCACACATGGTAGTAATAATGCTCCTACAGTGTCCCCAACATGTCCCCACTATGCCCCAGAAGTAATAATGCTCCCATAGTGCCCATACTAGTAATCATGTTCCCCATAGACCCCCAGTAGTAATAAAGCCTATCATAATGCCCCCCAGTAGTAATAATTCTCCATATAATGTGCCAGTGCAAAAAAATACCCCCTTTTAATGCTCCCCAGTTTAGCCACTACAGGACCGCCGTACGCAGGATTGCGTCCTGGCGGCGGCCCTGTTATTCCTTCTGGACGCGTCGGCGCGTCCTCTCGCGAGAGGCGAGATTTCCTGTGAACGCGCGCACACAGGCGCGCGCGTTCTTAGGAACCGAAGGTAAACGAGTGGATCTGCAGCCTGCCAGCGGCGATCGTTCGCTGGCAGGCTGTAGATGCGATTTTTTTAACCCCTGAAGGGTATATTAGACGCTGTTTTGATAACAGCGTCTAATATACCTGCTACCTGGTCCTCTGGTGGTCCCTTTTGCTTGGATCGACCACCAGAGGACACAGGCAGCTCTGTAAAGTAGCACCAAACACCACCACACTACACCCCCCTTGTCACTTATTAACCCCTTATTAACCCCTGATCACCCCATATAGATTCCCTGATCACCCCCTGTCATTGATCACCCCCCTGTAAGGCTCCATTCAGACGTCCGTATGTGTTTTGCGGATCCGCGGATCCGCAAAACACATACGGACGTCTGAATGGAGCCTTACAGGGGGGTGATCAATGACAGGGGGGTGATCACCCCATATAGACTCCCTGATCACCCCCCTGTCATTGATCACCCCCCTGTAAGGCTCCATTCAGACGTCCGTATGTGTTTTGCGGATCCGCGGATCCATGGATCCACAAAACACATACGGATGTCTGAATGGAGCCTTACAGGGGGGTGATCACCCCATATAGACATAGACTCCCTAATCACCCCCCTGTCATTGATCACCCCCCTGTAAGGCTCCATTCAGACGTCTGTATGTGTTTTGCGGATCCGATCCACGGATCCGCAAAACACATACGGACGTCTGAATGGAGCCTTACAGGGAGGTGATCAACGACAGGGGGGTGATCACCCCATATAGACTCCCTGTTCACCCCCCTGTCATTGATCACCCCCCTGTAAGGATCCATTCAGACGTCCGTATGTGTTTTGCGGATCCGCAAAACATGGACACCGCGGATCCGCAAAACACAGACACCACGGATCCGCAAAACACGGACACCTGGAATATACTTTCCGCATTTTGCGGATCCGCACATTGCCAGAACTATATAGAAAATGCCTTTTCTTGTCCGCAATTTTTTGTTTTTTCTTACAAAGTCTCATATTCCACTAACTTGTGACAAAAAACTAAAATCTCACATGAACTCACCATACCCCTCACGGAATCCAAATGCGTAAAATTTTTGGACATTTATATTCCAGACTTCTTCTCACGCTTTAGGCCCCCTAAAATGCCAGGGCAGTATAAATACCCCACATGTGACCCCATTTTGGAAAGAAGACACCCCAAGGTATTTCGTGAGGGGCATGGCAAGTTCATGTAAAATTTTATTTTTTGTCACAAGTTAGCGGAAAGGGAGACTTTGTGAGAAAAAAAAACCAAAAAACAATTTCTGCTAACTTGTGCCAAAAAAAAAACTTCTATGAACTCACCATGCCCCTCACGGAGTACCTTGGGGTATCTTCTTTCCAAAATGGGGTCACTTGTGGGGTATTTATACTGCCCTGGTATTTTAGGGGCCCTAAAGCGTGAGAAGAAGTCTGGAATCCAAATGTCTAAAAATGCTTTCCTAAACAGAATTTGGGCCCCTTTGCGCACCTAGGCTGCAAAAATGTGTCACACATGTGGTATCGCCGTACTCAGGAGAAGTAGGGAAATGTGTTTTGGGGTGTATTTTTACATATACCCATGCTGGGTGAGAGAAATATCTCTGTAAAAGTCAACTTTTCCCATTTTCTTATACAAAGTTGTCATTTTAGATAGTTCTCTCACCCAGCATGGGTATATGTAAAAAGACACCCCAAAACACATTGCCCAACTTCTCCTAAGTACGGCGATACCACATGTGTGACACTTTTTTGCAGCCTAGGTGCGCAAAGGGGCCCAAATTCCAATGAGTACCTTTTAGGAGGGCATTTTTTGGCATTTGGATTCCAGACTTCTTCTCACGCTTTAGGGCCCCTAAAATGCCAGGGCAGTATAAATACCCCACAAGTGACCCCAAGTAGTAGGGCAATGTGTTTTGGGGTGTCTTTTTACATATACCCATGCTGGGTGAGAGAAATATCTCTGTCAAATTACAACTTTGTATAAAAAAATGGAAAAAGTTGTCTTTTAGAGAGATATTTCTCTCACCCAGCATGGGTATATGTAAAAATACACCCCAAAACACATTGCCCTACTTATTCTGAGTACGATGATACCACATGTGTGACACTTTTTTGCAGCCTAGGTGGGCAAAGGGGCCCAAATTCTAAAGAGCACCTTTAGGATTTCACAGGGCATTTTTAACACATTTAGATTTCAAACTACTTCTCACACATTAGGGCCCCTAAAATGCCAGGGCAGTATAACTACCCCACAAGTGACCCAATTTTGGAAAGAAGACACCCCAAGGTATTTCGTGATGGGCATAGTGAGTTCATGGAAGTTTTTATTTTTTGTCACAAGTTAGTGGAATATGAGACTTTGTAAGAAAAAAAAAAAAACTTGTGCCAAAAAATAAAAAATTCTAGGAACTCGCCATGCCCCTCACGGAATACCTTGGGGTGTCTTCTTTCCAAAATGGGGTCACTTGTGGGGTATTTATACTGCCCTGGCATTTTAGGGGCCCTAATGCGTGAGAAGTAGTTTGAAATCCAAATGTGTTAAAAATTCCCTGTGAAATCCTAAAGGTGCTCTTTAGAATTTGGGCCCATTTGCCCACCTAGGCTGCAAAAAAGTGTCACACATGTGGTATCGCCGTACTCAGGAGAAGTAGGGCTATGTGTTTTGGGGTGTCTTTTTACATATACCCATGCTGGGTGAGATAAATAACCCCATTTTGGAAAGAAGACACCCCAAGGTATTTCGTGATGGGCATACTGAGTTCATGGAAGTTTTTATTTTTTGTCACAAGTTAGTGGAATATGAGACTTTGTAAGAAAAAAATATATAATAATCATCATTTTCCACTAACTTGTGACAAAAAATAAAAAGTTCTATGAACTCACTATGCCGATCAGCGAATACCTTAGGGTGTCTACTTTCCGAAATGGGGTCATTTGTGGGGTTTTTCTATTGTCTGGGCATTGTAGAACCTCAGGAAACATGACAGGTGCTCAGAAAGTCAGAGCTGCTTCAAAATGCGGAAATTCACATTTTTGTACCATACTTTGTAAACGCTATAACTTTTACCCAAACTAATAAATATACACTTATTGCATTTTTTTTTATCAAAGACATGTAGAACAATAAATTTAGAGAAAAATTTATATAGAAATGTATTTTTTTTTAAAAACTGAAAGTGAAAAATGTCATTTTTTTGCAAAAATTTCGGTAAATTTCGATTAATAACAAAAAGAGTAAAAATGTCAGCAGCAATGAAATACCACCAAATGAAAGCTCTATTAGTGAAAAGAAAAGGAGGTAAAATTTATTTGGGTGGTAAGTTGTATGACCGAGCAATAAACCGTGAAAGTAGTGTAGTGCAGAATTGTAAAAAGTGGTCTGGTCATTAAGGGTGTTTAAGCTAGGGGAGCTGAGGTGGTTAGCAAATGTCCCCATAGTGTCCCCCTAATGTGCCAGTATAAAATACCACTATATAGTGCCCCCAGTAAATGCCCCTATAGTGCTCCTCTCCCCCTTCTTCCTAGTGCCCCCCATAATGTACCAGTATAAAATGCCCCATATATAGTGCCCCAGTAGATGCCCTCAGTGTTACCCATAATTTGCAAGTATACAATACCCCTTCTTAGTGCCCCCCCATAGATGAGCCCATAGTACTCCTCTCTCCCCTTCCCCATAGTACCCACAATAATGTGCCTCAGTATAAAATGCTCCTATACAGAGCCCCCCATATAAAATGCCACTTCTGTGTGGCCTCAGTAGAAGCCCCCATAGTGCCCCCATAGATGCCCCCAATAATGTGCCAGTAAGATGTTACCCCATAGATGCCCCCAATAATGTGCCAGTAACAAGTGCCCCCATAGATGCCCCCCAATCATGTGCCAGTAACAAGTGCCCCCATAGATGAGCCCATAGTACTCCTCTCTCCCCTTCCCCATAGTATCCACAATAATGTGCCCCTGTATAAAATGCCCCTATACAGAGCCCCCATCTAAAATACCCCTTCTTTGTGGCCTCAGTAGAAGCCCCCATAGTGTTCCTCTCCCCCCTTCCCCCATATAAAATACCCCTTCTTTGTGACCTTAGTAGATGCCTCCAATAATGTGCCAGTAAGAAGTGCCCCCATAGATGCCCCCATAGTGCCACCCAATAATGTGCCAGTAAAAAGTGCCACCAATAATTTGCCAGTAAGAAGTGCTCCCAATAATGTGCCAGTAAGATGTGCCCCCATAGAGGCCCCCAATAATGTGCCAGTAACAGGTGCCCCTATAGATGCCCCCCAATCATTTGCCAGTAACAAGTGCCCCATAAATGCCCCCCTATCATGTGCCAGTAACAAGTGCCCCCATAGATGCCTCCCAATCATATGCCAGTAACAAGTGCCCCCATAGATGCCCCAATCATGTACCAGTAACAAGTGCCCCCATAGATGCCCCCCAATAATGTACCAGTTACAAGTGCCCCCAAAGATGCCCCCCAATCATGTGCAATTAACAAGTGCCCCCATAGATGTCGCCCAATCATGTTCCAGTAACAAGTGCCCCCATAGATGCCCCCAATCATGTGCCAGTAACAAGTGCCCTGATAGGTGCCCCCCAATCATGTGCCAGTAACAAGTGCCCCTATAGATGCCCCCCAATCATGTGCCAGTAACAAGTGCCCCCATAGATGCCCCCCAATCATGTGCCAGTTACAGGTGCCCCCATAGATGCCCCCCAATCATGTGCCAGTAGTAGTAGTACCATATAAAAAAACAACAACACTTATACTTACCTCCATCAGGCTGGCAGTGATGGGATGCAAGCCTCTTCCGGCCTGTGTCCTGTGCTGTACAGCTCAGGCGGCTCAATGACATCATCGCGCTGCCTACACCGGCCTCTGATAGGCTGCAGGCCCAGTGCATGCAGCCTATCAGAGGAACAGGGAAGGGAGACGCCTCTCCCTCCCCTGCCCCGCTGCAGGATTTCCATCTGTATCGCTGTCCTGAGGACGGCGATACAGATGACTATGGAGATGAGCGCTTCCACATCGGAAGTGCTCATCTCCCTGTGCCCTGCCGCCGCCCCCCACATCACCAGTGGCCAGCGGGGCTCAAGAGGCAGCTGCCTTGGGCCCCCCAGGAGCAACTGGGCCCGGGGCAGCTGCCCCTTTTGCCCCGCGTTAAAGACGGCCCTGCCTACACTATATGCAAACATCACAAAACAGTATAATACAGTGGAGACATTAAGAATATTCCACATCACATAGAATATACCAGGTTCAATCACTAGCAGTGTTCTAGTAGGTTACTCCATATCTAGGAAACATAGGTAACTACCACAGCTTCACTGAACTGGATTGAAAGCTGATTGGACATGTGCTTGTTATCCTAAGGCCTCCTGCACACGAACGTATTTTTTTTCCGTTTACGAGCCAATTTTTGAGTTCCGTATACGGTCCGTATACGGAACCATTCATTTCAATAGTTCCGCAAAAAAAAACTGAATGTCCTCCGTATGCATTCCGTTTCCGTATTTCCGTTTTTCCGTTCCGTTGAAAGATAGAACATGTCCTATTTATTGCCCACAAATCACGTTCCGTGGCTCCCTTCAAGTCAATGCGTCCGCAAAAAAAAAAACGGAACACATACGGAAATGCATCCATATGTCTTCCGTATCCGTTCCATTTTTGCGGAACCATCTATTGAAAATTTTATGCCCAGCCCAATTTTTTCTACCGCGAAAAACTGAAAAAAAAAAACGGTCGTGTGCAGGAAGCCTAATGCTGTAGACCTGACAGGAACCTGCTGCTACCGATCATTCGAGTTTTACAACCATCTGTTTGTTTCCATCCTTACAAAAATATTGCCAAATATCAAATACAGATCTAATCTCTTTTATCTTCCACCAGCCATTATAGGATTAGCAGATTCCATGTTTACTTTGTTGACATTCATTTCAAAACCTTAAGTGGTGGTCACTGTTCTTCATATTAATGGGAATATATCTCAATCAGGCCTCCTGACACACACAAATAAGTCTAACTGTAAATGGAAAGCCCCTTGATCTCCCGACAAAAGTCAATCACCCTGTTTTCTCAAGTTGCAGAGCTATTTCTGGTGAATTCAAGAAATGTACCTTAAAGAGCATCTGTCAGCATGATCAACCCTATTAAATCAGGCATGTTGCCTGTTAGGGTTGATCACTCTGATTAAAATGATACCTTTCTTTTGTCAGTATGTTGAACAACTGCAAAGATATCTAAGTTTTTATTTATATGCAAATCAGCAAGGGGTTGGCCTGAGCCACTGGAGCACTGCTTCTGTAACACCCCTGTGTTCTGTACATGTCCCCTCACCTTGATTGAAATGGTATCCAGCCCTGTATTCTCATGCCTGTGCCGAGTCAGCGCAGTGACTCTGAGCTTGCATGGTGGATCTACTGCTGTTGCTTTCCAAGTTTATTTTTGGGCCCTTTTATATAATCTTCATAGACAAAGGGTACATAGGTAACCTTCTCAAAAATGTATAGCCTGTATAGACATGGCATAGTCAGTGGCACAGACATGGCACGTAGTGAACTTTGATAGGTGGTGGTCCAGGTACTAGAATGTAGGGGCAGAAGAGTCTGGCGTTGAGTGTCATACCCATTCAGTTCTGGTCATTTTTTTCTGGTTCTTCTAAAAGGTTTTGCACTGGCTATAGACTTTCTAGGTACCCCACTCAATGTTCTCCTTGGTGAGCTGACAATTTTTTCCATCGAAGAGGCACAGAGCACAGGTGCAGGAGATACCAAAAACCTGGCCCATCATGTGATAAAACGTCTTCGGTGCCACTAGGACACATTGCTATGATCCTATGTTACATTCCTATGTTAAGTTTCTAAGTTCTAGGTAAAAGTCAAGAACATAACTCGTTACTGTGACTCTTTACTGTAAGAATGTTTTTAAGTTGTAAAGATCAAGACATATATTCTCCTACTACATTCACCCAAAATGTTATTCCTTGATGTGAATGTAAATGTTCGGTGCTTCCTTTTTTTGCACTTGGGCTTAGAGTGCTCGATCATTCCTTTATTCGAGCTTAGTCCTTTTATCGTTAATCCCTGGATTTTTAAGACAGTAATATTAGTCTACATTAAGATAATTCTCTCTACATCGGAATCCAGCACTTTGTCTGTTAATGGTCCTCACCAGGGATTATGCTTCCTTACATTACCCTGGAGCCTGCCAGTCCTCAGCAGCCGGGGGCACTGACCCCTTGTTCCAGCACATGTCACGCTCTGCAATATGTAACATTAGATAATAATTACAAGTCCCATCTGGGAGTGATATAGAGCTCTCTGCTTGCATACTAAAATAGAGGAACCAGATAGGAAACCATGAAGCGAGGATAGATCTCTCCTGGATCACTGAGCCATTTGAAAGATAGATATGTCTAATATTTAGGGAGGTACAAATAATTTTTCTCATTAGCTGAAGTCAGTGTGAAAACTGCAGCTCTCTGGAGAGATCCTGAGTGCAGCTTCCTCTAACGTCTTCTATGCATTTATAGGAAATGGGTTAAGACAAAGGCTCCTCAAGATCGGGAAGGTGAAAGCACTTCTATGTTTATTGGTGATATTTTCCAAAAATATTACTGCGCCCAGGAGTTAATCTTTTTAACTTGGGTCATTGAAGAGAAACGCTAAGATGTAGCAGAGAAATATACCATTTATACAATTGTAGATATGAGGGGTTTATGGCCATGGTCACCTAATGAATAGGATATCATGGGTATTGTGATGTCATGAAATTGCATATTATACACAGTATGATATCAAGTGGCACATAATGCCATGAAATATCTGATGGTTTGGTGATGTCATGAAGTATTATGTGAACCATGTGATGATGTGTTTCAATAATATTATTACTTTTGTCTGATGTCTGTGATGTCATGCGTCTTGTGATGTCACAAAGTATTATGTGAAGTCTTTGATGTCATGTGTCTGCTGATGTCATGAAATGTCACATGATTTCTACAGTGTCATTTGTTTTGTGATTTCATCAAATGTCATGTGATGTACAGTACAGACCAAAAGTATGGACACACCTTCTCATTCAAAGAGTTTTCTTTATTTTCATGACTATGAAGGCATCAAAACTATGAATTAACACATGTAGAATTATATACATAACAAACAAGTGTGAAACAACTGAAAATATGTAATATTCTAGGTTCTTCAAAGTAGCCACCTTTTGCTTGGATTACTGCTTTGCACTCTCTTGGCATTCTCTTGATGAGCTTCAAGAGGTAGTCCCCTGAAATGGTCTTCCAACAGTCTTGAATGAGTTCCCAGAGATGCTTAGCACTTGTTGGCCCTTTTGCCTTCACTCTGCGGTCCAGCTCACCCCAAACCATCTCGATTGGGTTCAGGTCCGGTGACTGTGGAGGCCAGGTCATCTGGCGCAGCACCCCATCACTCTCCTTCATGGTCAAATAGCCCTTACTTTCAAAGTTTTCCCAATTTTTTCGGCTGACTGACTGACCTTCATTTCTTAAAGTAATGATGGCCACTCGTTTTTCTTTACTTAGCTGCTTTTTTCTTGCCATAATACAAATTCTAACAGTCTATTCAGTAGGACTATCAGCTGTGTATCCACCTGACTTCTCCTCAACGCAACTGATGGTCCCAACCCCATTTATAAGGCAAGAAATCCCACTTATTAAACCTGACAGGGCACACCTGTGAAGTGAAAACTATTTCAGGGGACAACCTCTTGAAGCTCATCAAGAGAATGCCAAGAGTGTGCAAAGCAGTAATCCAAGCAAAAGGTGGCTACTTTGAAGAACCTAGAATATGACATATTTTCAGTTGTTTCACACTTGTTTGTTATGTATATAATTCCACATGTGTTAATTCATAGTTTTGATGCCTTCAGTGTGAATCTACAATTTTCATAGTCATGAAAATAAAGAAAACTCTTTGAATGAGAAGGTGTGTCCAAACTTTTGGTCTGTACTGTATATGATGCTGTTTAATGTCATGAAATAATATCTGAGGTCTATGAAGTCATGTGTCTTGTGATGTAGTGGAAGTTACGGGAAAAAAAATACAGATATGGGGGGGAGGGGTGCTGATCATCCACAGGTTAATAGTTTATTAAAATGAGGGTGACACGTTTCAGAGGCGAAACGCCTTCTTCCTCAGGCAAGCGAAGGGCTTGGCAGAATGAAGACGTGGAGGAGAACTGTGAAAGGTGAATTAACCAAAGTTGAACATGGATTGGAGAGGTGCAAGAGTCCTAGATAGGAGGCCACAGAGGAGGATGTTGCAGTAATCTAGGCAGGAGGTGAAAAGGGCATGCACTAGCTTTTCAGTTGACTCAGGCTTGAGAAAGGTGAGGAGAAATTTTTCAGAGTTAGAGGTGGCAGGAGGTGATAGGGATTTTCATGTGTGGATAGGGCCAGGGACGGCGTTAGGGGGGGCAAACTGGGTAATTGCCCAGGGCCCCCAACGTGGAAGAGGGTCCCAACTTCAGGCTCTTCAGCTGAACGTCTGCGGAACCCAGCGGGCGTTCAGCAGAAGAGCGCTTAGTGCAGAGATGCGGCCAGCTAGTCTGTGCAGCTGCCAGCCGCGCTCCTTGTACTCGTCGGCCGCACAGTGATGGAGGAGGAAGAGAGCGTCTCTCCCTCTCCGACTGTGATGCGGTCGCGGCCCACCACTGCCACCAATGAGATCGCTCGTCTCCCCCACTGTGATGCGGCCGCCACTGCCACCAATAAAATCACAAGGGGAGGGGCCTCTGAAGCTGAAAGGCAGGCAAAAACATAAAACATAAGTACTAGATGGGCCAGCAACATTGGGGTTAATGTGACTCATTAAGTCCAATCTTGCCACTGCCATGTGTTAAAACATGATGGGGGTCACTTATTTTTAATGTGAGGCACATGCTGTCACCGCCAGAGCTCTAAGAAGCTCTGACAGACGTTCTTATGTACCTCCTGCATGAAGTTCTTTTGTTTTGGTTTCACTTTCTCATCTCTTTTCCTTCCCTCAGCTGTCATCTATTCACACTGATTGCCTCCCTTTATATCCCCTCCCATACTGCCTCACTTTGTGGTTTATACTACTTCCTGGATTGTGCTTACTGCTTGAAGCTGTAACTGCTGATTCCTCAGATAAGTCTGTTTCCTTTATTTGTGTTTCTGCTGGCTTGATTCTAGGTGACCCTGGCTTCCTCCGTATTGAGTGCAGGGAGCCTGTGGTCGTGTCCCCTCACTATTGTAGGGTTCCCAGGTGTCATACAGTCGAGGCACGAGGGCATGCAATTATCTATCATAGAGATCTTTGCATGGGCTGAGCAGTAAGGGAGAGCTCTAGGGCTGTTATAGGGCTTAGCCATTTGTTCCTTAGTTTGGGATCAAGTCAGTCTGTTGTTTATTTGTGACTTCCAGTTTTCTGCAAACACCATCCGTGACACATGCTTTTCTCAATTTGTCCCCATGTGCCCTACATTGAGGCCTCATGCAAACGGCCGTGGCCCATATTGTGGACCTGCTGTTTGCACACGGCTGATGCCCGCATATTGCCAGCAACGGCCGTGTGCGTCAGGCCTGATACTAAGTGACCTCCAAGTACCTCCTGAATTAATGGGCAACATGGGGTTAATGTGAGTTACAGAATACAGATGAGTCTCTTACTATTAGGGCTCATTCAGACGGCTGTAGTGTTTTGCGTTCTGCAAAACACGGACACCGGCCATGTGTGTTCCGCATTTTGCAGACTGCTCACGGTCAGCACTACGATAGAAAATGCCTATTTTTGTCTGCAATTACGGACAAGAATAGGACATACTCTATCTTTTTTGCAGGGCATCGGAACGGAACTACGGATGCGGACATCACACAGTGTGCTCTCCACATCTGTGTTGTCGGTACATTATTACAAGATTTGGGGGCCCCACTTTTGATTTTGCCCAGGGCCACATATTGTCTCAAAAACCGGCCCTGGATAGGGCACAATCAAATTTTTTCCCAAGGCAGTGGACTTGTCAGACTGGAGAAAGTGTGGATCATTTTACTGACACTGATGGGGCGCTGGCTGATCTCTTATATGTCATGTACTCCTTATCATAAAGTCGATATAATGTCTATGAATGATGTCATTTTCCCTGTGATGTCATGAAATGTCATGTGAAGTCTATATAGAAATTCTCAGATGGTGTGTACAGTCATCGGAGTTCGTGGCTATATACAGATATTCTTTCTAAACTCTTTTAGAAGAACAAGGAAAGTCAAAATCTACCTTTAAATATGCTGAAGTCATTTTGCTTCACATTAAAGACTATTGTCTTCGTCTTGACAGATTTTCTTTGATGTCACCATAGCTCGTCGTGGCTCAGCGAGCGGTACAATCTCACATTCATAGAAGAGGCATCGTTCTACAGTAAAGAATGAAATTGAGAACATTATAAGAGCTGCTTGACACATGATTATCGAATTGTATTGGTTGTTTTGAAGTGTCTGCCATTCCGTCCTCTTGGTTATAATTTTCTGACGCGCTACTTCAGCCTCATGACTGACTGGCTGATTGAATATCACAGTCGTAAAAGTTCGGCAATTATACTTGTCCACAAATGTCTGGAAGCATTTGTGGAATGTCAAGCCGCTTTGGCTCATAGTGACCGGACTACCACTGTAATGTTGGCAATTAGGCTCCATTCTGGAATCTGCCAGAAAATGTCTTTGTTGAAACTTCACTTTTACAGATGTTAAAACCAAAAAGAATTCTAATAGCCTATATCTACAACACTTGCGTAGAATAATCGAAACATCCAAAAGATCAATAGAACAAGAAGATTAACTTTAGTAAAGATCACGTCAAACATTACATTTCAAGAGTTGCCATACTAGACACAGTCCATGGATAAAAGAGGAGCTATTTTTAGGAGAAAAAAATAAATAAAATCCTTGTTTCCTACCCTTAGACAAGCCTTTTAAAATTTTATAAATGTAGAATTTTTGAAAAGGCGTTTCTTGGCACCATGATACCCCTGGATATGTTATATGCCTTCCAGGGACAGATTGAGAACTTATATTGGAAAAAAAACAAAAAAAAACTAAAAGTGGCCCCATGTTATGGCAGAAGTTGGCGCCTACACAATTAGACCAGGTCAGCAGTACCATAGTGCAGCATAAAATACTGCCCCCAGCAGAACCAAAGTCGTTTCAGTAGAAATAATGCAATACCTTTAGTGTCCCCAGTAGTCATAAAGCCCACCTAAAGTGTTCTTCAATAGAGCCCTCAGTATTAATAATACCCTCTATAGTGCACCTGGTATTAATAGTGGCCTGTATAGTGCGCCCACTTGTAATAATGCCCCCTATATAGTTAATTAACACTGGGAGCATCAGGTCACTATGTGTCTGGCCAGCAGCTATGAGGAGGGTACGGCAGCTCAGTCGACCCCCTAGGCATCAGCCGATGGGGAAGCTTCCCGTTATGGTCTTTGGCCAGTCCACCCATGATTTCATTTGGCTCTTCCCTGGATTTTGTCTGTGGATTTGCCCTTTTGGTACAATGGTGGTTGCAAGCTGCTGCTGCTCCAGTCATGCTGCCCAGCGGCTGGACATGCTCCCAACTATCCTCTTCCAGGCATTTTTGGCTGCAAGGTTGGCTCTGTCCCTCTTTGCAGGCTGCGGCCTGCTTGCCAGCTTGGACCCTCTTTGTGCGCCTGTAGGGTGCACTCCCTCTTGCTCTTAAAAGGCCAGTGTACACATCCTAATCTTCACCATGGCTTTCTCCCACTACACTCCAGTTTTGTTTTCACTGACGTGTCCAGTTGACAACTAGTGACTATGCTGAGGACTACAACCTGCGATCCAGTCAATTAATTCCAAATTTCCCTGCAGGGGTCTCTGGTGAAGAACGAAAGGATTCCTTGGACCCTGAACCTCACTTTACTCAACACAAGACCAGTTTTAGCCACATATCTCCACTTTCATGGTACATCTGTAGTGTCCCACTAGGTAGGCGTGGGCACTACACAAGGGTCAATTGGGTGACGTGTTACTTCTGCTCACAAGGGACAGTGATCTTATATTTAACTATGCATTTAATGTATTTTCTATGTGCTTTCATATGCAATGTTTCCCCTGTGTTGTGCATAAGCAGGCCTATTAGGGTGTAGTTAGGCATCCTAGACACTAGAGGGAGATAGGGAGCCCCTAGTATAAATGTCCAGGCCCAGACAGGGAGGAGTTAGTTCATAGTCAGGAGTCTGTGGAGACAGAAGTGAGAAGGCACCAGCCAGAGATATGCTGAGGGCCTCCTCCTGACATGCAGCTTGATAGCCCTGGCTGCTAGCTATGACCAGGAGGCTAGTGAAGAACCCTAGCCTGCCTGTAGTTCAAGTGAGCCTCAGTTAGCTCAGAAGACACCCCAGTAGTAGGACAGGACCTCCTGGGAGAAACCTGCAGTTACCCTCAAGCCAAGCAGAGACAGTGCAACCAGCTAAGATAAGTAAGCTAATGGGCAGAGGAACTATAAAGTGAGAGCAAGAGTCAATACGGGAGGAAGATATATTTACCAAGGATTAAAGCCAGCATGTAGGCATCCGGGCCTTGGGATAGAAACCAGACAGGAGTTCTAAAGAACAGCGTACACTATTTCTGAGGAAAAGGTACAACCTGATTCTGAGTGTGTTGTTGATTACCCTCTGAGTATCTTGCACCAAATTATACCTGCCAGTATTTGAAATAAGCCTGCTTGTGAAGCACTTGATATAAGGGACTGCATTACCATCTTGTTGTACAAAGTTGGACTGTTTTAAGTAAAGCAACGTTTGGTTCACTATACCACCTGTGTACCTCACTTATTGCTACTGGAAACCGGTGTGCATATGCCACTGCCGTGACCCGTCCCAGGAAAGAACCGGAGGACTGGGAAGCTGATGACGACTACACTGGCTGCGAGCGTGAACCAGCGCGCTCTCCAGAACCTGCCCATCATGCCTTTCAAGAGCGAGGCTCTTTCATTGGCTCCCGAATGTATTCTGGCAACCAACGGTAGTGGAGAAGTGGGTGAGCCCATATCCGTCCCCTGAGCTGCCTCGCCGGGAGAAAACTATTAAAGAGATCGAGAACCTGGAGAGATTCCACGTGACCCTGGACAACATCCGAAAGGGTAAAAGACCGGACGCGTCACATGAGCCTGCGGCGGCTGCGCAGGATGCGCCCTCTATTGTCCCTGTGCCGGCGGCCACATCTGAGGACAGCGATCCCGAATCCGAGAGCCTAGATGATCAGATCGTCTGTCTGGAGGAAAAGCTGCGGGAGTTACGCCGAATTGCCACTGCCAGAATCTGGACGCCACCTAGGAAGGAAGAGGTCCGCCTTCAGTACTCGGACATCGCTGGGTCAGAGGTCAGGGTACCTGTCCCTACCAGCCGGCCACCTACTGCTACCATGGCTGCGTTGAGGCCCCCAAGGAGGCCCTCTCACACTGTGACTTGCTGCGCAGAGCCAGTTGTCCCAGAGCCCACCGGACCGCTTGCAGCAGCGGTACCCAGGCCAGTGCAGCGGCCCACAATTGTTATGCCTGCACCGGTGCGGTCAGCAACTGTGATCACCCCTAGGCCTATGGGGCCAATACCTATTAGGGGTCCCTTTATGCTACAGCTGCCCCCCAATACTGTCTTATGGGCACATCCGCCTGTTGATGCCTATTATGGGCCTCATCTGCAAGCAGAGCCAGGGAGCACCACTGAGATGCAAAGTGGATATGACATGCCCCTGTGAATTGGCCTGCTAGGCCATTGATTTGATTTTCTTTCATCAAGGGACCTTATTGCCGAGGATTAACCCTTCCAGGACAGGAGTCCTTTGTTTTGGTCCTTTGTTGCTGCTGCCAGTTACCCACGGCTCAGTGGTAGTGGTCGCCCACTGAAATACCAATTGCAGCAAAGCCATTTTGTTTACAGGACCTCCTGCCTGCTTCTACAATGTTTCACCAAGTTGTGCCTATTTTTATGTTGCACCTTTAACCCTTTTAACCCCCTTTTCAGGTTGATTAAGGGTATTGCAGCACTTATTTCTTTTTATATATGCCAATGGAATAATGTGGGCTATTTTTATGTGCTGTCATTTTATTGTGCAACTTAAATTTCAAGGAAATGCGCCCAGTGATAGACTCAAAAGTACATGAGCCTCTGAGATCTTGCTACTTAAAAGAAATGTGCCCAGAGATGGACTCCATTGTATGTGAGTCTCTGTGATCTTATACTTCTGGCCTTGCTTGGTAGGGGGCTATACTTATCACTTGCTATTAATTAAGAAAAGAGCCTGGGTACGGACTCATGTTTGTTCTTTGAGCCTCCAAGAACTTTTAATTGTTTTACATTTTTCTACGGTTCTATTATGGACAATTTTCTTATTAATATGGACTATCCTGGTATCACTGATACGCTACACCAGGTCAGCGCCCCTGTTCCCTTACATTATCCTGACAGAAGAGAACGATGCCCCTTTTCACCGTACTTGCTCCTAAGCCAGTGGAACTGCCTGATGTATACATATAATGTATTTTGCAAATGTAGATGTATTTTCCTGCTTTGCATTATTTTCTCTTTTTCAGGTGCAGTATCCAGCTGGCCAGGGCCCCTTCATGTTGCGCCGAGGACGGGCAACGTCATAGCGTGGGGGTATGTAGTGTCCCACTAGGTAGGCGTGGGCACTACACAAGGGTCAATTGGGTGACGTGTTACTTCTGCTCACAAGGGACAGTGATCTTATATTTAACTATGCATTTAATGTATTTTCTATGTGCTTTCATATGCAATGTTTCCCCTGTGTTGTGCATAAGCAGGCCTATTAGGGTGTAGTTAGGCATCCTAGACACTAGAGGGAGATAGGGAGCCCCTAGTATAAATGTCCAGGCCCAGACAGGGAGGAGTTAGTTCATAGTCAGGAGTCTGTGGAGACAGAAGTGAGAAGGCACCAGCCAGAAATATGCTGAGGGCCTCCTCCTGACATGCAGCTTGATAGCCCTGGCTGCTAGCTATGACCAGGAGGCTAGTGAAGAACCCTAGCCTGCCTGTAGTTCAAGTGAGTCTCAGTTAGCTCAGAAGACACCCCAGTAGTAGGAGAGGACCTCCTGGGAGAAACCTGCAGTTACCCCCAAGCCAAGCAGAGACAGTGCAACCAGCTAAGATAAGTAAGCTAATGGGCAGAGGAACAATAAAGTGAGAGCAAGAGTCAATACGGGAGGAAGATATATTTACCAAGGATTAAAGCCAGCATGTAGGCATCCGGGCCTTGGGATAGAAACCAGACAGGAGTTCTAAAGAACAGTGTACACTATTTCTGAGGAAAAGGTACAACCTGATTCTGAGTGTGTTGTTGATTACCCTCTGAGTATCTTGCACCAAATTATACCTGCCACTGAGGAAGGGGTGTAGACGCCCCGAAACGCGTCTGGTAAAGGAGAAGGAAAAGCGCCCACCTAATACACCGGATTCCCCCCCCCTATGGATTGCATGGCCATGCATGAATGAATTTCCAGCAAAGCCAAGTACAGACACAGCCTCAGCGTACATTGCTGTTCAGAATCCTACCTGTTGGATCTCGCGATACTGTGACGTCACCCGCCTGAAACTTGCGGCGGAAGACGCTCAGACGGCCGGCACCGCTCGCCTCGAGGAGACGCCACACAGCGAGACACATCAATAAGGAACCAGGTAGGAACTGAAAAATTACAAGTCTGGGACTTTGCCTCTACTGTCCTGATAGGAGTGGACCCTCCTGCAGGAACTAACATATACGGTGTTCGCTCATACTGGAGACAAGCCGCTAAAAAGTGCCCCATATGAGGAACTCTTAGGACGTTTTTCATCCATCCCACTCACAGATACTGACACTATTGCTTTAAGTGTCACGGAGTGCGGCCACGGAATTTGCTACCCCGACTACAGTTGTGTTAATCTAATTGGTACCATATTATAGTAATTTTATGTTTATTGCATTTTATTGTGAATGTATTTTAATAGTGAATGTATAATTGTTATAACCTTATCTGGTTCTAGTAAAACTATTTACATATGACACAGATGTCGTGAGTGCTCGCTCTCTCTTTTTTATCTCAAGCTTTTATTATCTTTGGGATCGGGCGCCCAATTTTGAGCTAGTAGCACCCACCGTAGCTATTAGGTGTGAGCCACCCACCTACATATATACAAGTATTTGAAATAAGCCTGCTTGTGAAGCACTTGATATAAGGGACTGCATTACCATCTTGATGTACAAAGTTGGACTGTTTTAAGTAAAGCAACGTTTGGTTCACTATACCACCTGTGTACCTCACTTATTGCTACTGGAAACCGGTGTGCCACCGTTACAGGCACTGGCGTCACGAATCTCAAAAGGGACCTTGCTTCAGGCACTCTAAACACCTGCAACATCCAGGGCACCTCACACAACATCAGGCCAGGTCTCTACATACAGAGTGTGCCCCAGAGGAACTTGTGTCTACCTCTCATTCACTGCCGCATGCCTGCCCAGGGTTCTCCTCCAAATAGTGAGTAACCCTCGATTGCCCATAACCGTGACCTCGCTTCGCAATACCCTGCAGGTCTGGCGTGCTGCACATCCACCTTACAGGAGAAGACAGCTAATTGTTTAATTTTATTTTAGCAAAACGTTATAATTCTTTATAGGGTTAGGAGCTCTATCTATCTATCTATCTATCTATCTATCTATCTATCTACAGTATCTATCTATCCATCTATCTCCTATCGATCTATCTATCTATCTAATCTCTCTCTATATATATATCTATATCAATAACACAGGATCATCCACCATTCACAATAGGACATGGTTAAAGCTCACCTCCTCCCCATCCCTGCGGAATGACATCTTCACAGGTCGCAGAGCATGCCCACAACACTTTCCCATCAGCATCTACCCACAATGGTCATCCCTATAATTATATAATCACAGAATACAAAAGATTAATATTTATCAGTTTTTGGTTTTAATTAGTAATAAAAAATACAGTTAATTACATCCCTATCAATTGATATTTTTTCCTGAGTTGCCCCATGACCATGAGTTGCTTCCATGGAATGGATACCCTTCTTACTGCACCCCCAAATTTAGTTAGGAAGCTTATACAACCTGGGATGACTAGATGGCCAGATGTAAAGTCATTACATGTTTCCAGTAAACAGACGCCGGGTGGTTTCACAGTTTTGGTTCAGTAATAAGTGATAACACCTTGTAATAAAACATATGACTATTATAAATTGCATTTGCGGGATCAGCCCGGAGTAGCGTACCGTTCTAACAGCCAATCACACCTTTGGGTGGGCTACACTATTTTGTATGCATTTTTTATTGCAAACTGGCAAATGTGTTGGAAATACTGAAGGAGAAATTCAGTAGCTTTTCACAGATTTTAATATTGCCTTTCCTCTCACACGCATTCTGGCAAAAGAGACAGTGTTTGCTTTTGTTAGACTGGCAGGATTAGCGACAGACAGCATTGGCATCTGCCCTTGGCATGGGGGAACACAGGAGCATTCATTCTCAATGGTTAGTAGTATTATAACTTTACACTAGAAGTTCTAATCGATGTCTTATGCTTTCAGCATGTTGAAAGTAATCCCATCTTATCTGTCATATGTAGCTAACATGATCATGCATCACTTCTTCAATGGGTATTCCAGTCCCTGGATAAAGAAGTCATTGCATCTTGAAAAGTTATGCAATTTTCTAACATACTTTGCATTACTTGCTCATGATTTTCAAAATCTATACTTGTTGTCATTGAATGGGAACCTCCACTATTTAAGGTTCTTCACACAAGTACAGGACTCATCACCAGAACGAGCTGAGCAACCATGTCAAGGACAGATTTCGATCCCCTGGAATTAAGCGATGAAGGTGCCCATTCAAAAACAACAAGCAGAGATCTTGAAAGTATATTTTACTTTAGGATTGGACTCACCAACATTTTAATTTGTTATGCAGCTAATATATAATTTTTGGATCCATTTGTCGGACTAGGGGTAGGCAACCCTCGGGTATGTTCATGCGGCATTCTTTTGACATGAATTTCGGAGTGTTTTCCCCAAGCCTCCCATTGAGTTAAATCTGCGCCATAGGAATTCTCCGCACACAGATTTGAAATCCACAAAAAGCTATTGACCTGTGAAAACCACAGCACTTGGCCTTCCTGATCATGCACCTTTGCCAGTAATAGTCATTGACTCCCTAGGTGTGCTCTTGGTTGTGTGTGTGTACATTGCTTCTATTATTGACCACGACTTGACTTTGACCACTCTCTGTCTCGTGTTTTGGTGCTGTATTTCTCCTCTAGTTCTGACTTCGACTTGGCTATTTGACTACTCCCTGTCTTGCGATTTGGTACTGCATTGTCCACTCGATCCCAATCCATTTCCGTACAACGCCATCTCTTGTTGCTTGCTGTCTGTGTGTGTGTGTATGTATGTGTTGCACTTTAGCAGAGTAGGGAATGTCGATCAGTTGCGGACTTGCCGCCTAGGGCTTACACTGCAAGTAG
The DNA here is from genome assembly GCF_905171765.1 of Bufo bufo. Lineage (NCBI taxonomy): Eukaryota > Metazoa > Chordata > Amphibia > Anura > Bufonidae > Bufo > Bufo bufo. The sequence continues at coordinate 789,873,784 of NC_053390.1, read as the reverse complement.
GCAGGGAAAGCAGACTGGGTTCCAGTTAGGGCTCACTGTCTGTGTATTCCTGCCTACTGTGGTTACAGGACTGCACATGACCCTATAGAAGTCAGTGGACTGCACATGGACCTATAGGAGTCAATGGTGCAAGCCACACCTTGTTCTGTGCAGAGAATCTCAGACCATGCACAGCGTTGGTCTGTGCCTTATGGGACATGGACCTGTGGAGACCTTAGGAGACAGTTTTCTCTTGTGGTTGCCAGGTCTGTGTCATACATAGACATATGGCCCTCCCTTTCATATTTAAAATTATCTGCCTCTCCGGTGCTCCGCTAGTCTCTGTTTCTGTCCTGCCGTGATGACGCTACAACTTTTTACTCAAGACCACTGCAGTGAAATAGTGATTGACTGCAGTGTGCATGTCCAAACTCCAATTTGTCTGAAGGGGAGATTTTGTAGCTAACAATATTCATGTGATTACAGCAGCATCTGCACTCATCTAAGCAGGCAGTTGTTCTCTCTCTCTCTCTGCAGTGTGAAAGGGGCAAGTGTAGGGGTTACAAGGGAAGGTGAATAGCAGGTTTCCAGACAGAAGGTCCATGATGCTGTAGTTCCACTGTACCTGTAACAGGGCAGACATTATTACAACCTTCTTGTAAGAAGTAGAAAATATCTGCAGCATGTCAAGGACATTACTAGGTACCTGTGAAGTATGCTTTAAATGTAATATAGTGTCATTGTTTATTATTTATTTCCTTAAAGTGTCAGTATTTTTTATTTATTATTACAAGTGCACAGGTTGATCAGGGTACTTTAAGCGGACTCGTTTGCAGTAGTGATGAGCAGCATAGGCAATATTTGTTTTCACAATATTTCACCATAAATGTTAAAATTCTAGAATTCGGGATCTCCAGTCATTATTTTCTTCATTGCGAAAATGGGCAATGTTATATGCGCGTATTGCGTGCGCAATACAGGCGTGGCTCACTTTTGCTACATTTTTCAAGTTGCTAGAAGTTTCCTGAGACTGGAGAAAATGGTTGGCAGCAACTTTATTGACTGTGAGGAAGAACTCCTGATCACTGTAAGTAATTTTACATTACAGCACTGTTTTTGATTACATTTTGCATGCATCAACTCCCCTACCACGACTTCCGGCACACCTACGGCCACTCATGATCAGCAAAAAATTTATTTACAGCAAAAAAAAAACTTTACAAAGAAAATAAAGAGGGACTTTGGAATGACTTTGTTGGGTTTGGGACAATGGGGCAAAAATAAAATAAAATACGGATTCAGAAAAACAGACAGCAATTTTATTTTTCAAAGACAAAGACACTAATCCCTATCACAGCACACTAATCCCGATCACAGCACACTAATCCCTATCACAGCACAATAATCCCTATCACAGTAATCCCTATCACAGCACAGAAAAACAGACAGCAAATGACTTTTTTCTTTCAAAGACGAAAGACAAAGACACTAATCCCTTTCACGGCACGGTAACATAGTAACATGGTATATAAGGCCGAAAAAAGACATTTGTCCATCCAGTTCGGCCTGTTATCCTTCAAGTTCATACAGAGGAAGGCAAAAAAACAACAACTGTGAGGCACAAGCCAATTTTCCTTACTTAAGGGGGAAAAAATTCCTTCCCGACTCCAATCAGGCAATCAGAATAACTCCCTGGATCAACGACCCCTCTCTAGTAACTATAGCCTGTAATATTATTACACTCCAGAAATTCACCAAGCCCCTCTTAATTTCTTTTATTGTACTCACCATCACCACCTCCTCAGGCAGAGAGTTCCATAGTCTCACTGCTCTTACCGTAAAGAGTAATTCCTATCACACTAACACCCTGCACTAAAACCTATCAGCTACACTATATCACTATTTAACCTACTCTGACTATCTCCCACTAACTATCTGTATTATATATATATGAGCTATCTAATGTAATTGAATAAGGATCCAGATGACTCAGCAAAGCACAGAACACAGCATTCCATAAAATGGCTGCTGGGGAGTTTCCTATATAGTAAGGGGTAGGCAAATTTCCTATTGGTTGCTAAGGTTGTTGCTAAGCTCAGACAAAGACATTGCAGCCTTCTCATTGGCCTACAAGCAAGAAGCAGGGAGGGTACTGATGAAAAAAAATCTAAAATATTCGCGATTACGAAAATATAGCACTATTTACTAAATCTTTGCGAACTCTCGAAGTGCCGATATTCGCGATAAAAATTTGCGATTAGAATATTCGCGGTCAACACTGAAAAAGACTGTCAGAGCCTTCTCCTTCTGTAAGATTAATGATAACGGAATCATATCAATAAATATTCATGTAAGTAGCTTACAAGACGTGCAGGGAGTCTTCAAGTGTTCTGGCTTGTTTTATGCAACTTTTTTTTCCTGTTGTCAGCATGACATTTCTCCCATTTTACGCTATACAACATGAGAAAATGTAACAAGACATGACGGGAAGATGTGAAGAATCTGGCAAAGGTGTCTCAGAACACAGAAGTGGAATGTGAGATGTTGACTAATGCTTCATATGTTTTCTGGGTCTGTAAGTCAAAAAGGTGATTTGGCAGAAAGCACCGGGTCTTGAAGTAAAACGATAACATTGAGAACTGAGTGTATTAGTCTCTTCTAAATTACCCATCAAGTAGCAAGTGGGCTCTCACAGTGAGATAAATGGGTATTGCCTGGGTTGTCTTGGGCCGATAGAGATTGTCTAAGTGACCCCTCTCTCAAATTACTGAGATTGGTGATCCACGTACAAACTCCTGTAGTTCAAATGTATATTTGCGCATACGAGGATATGACCTTCTTCCGAATAGGAATGTTTTGAGTATTAATTTTGGCTCATAGAGGTGGATCCTCTAGTACGTTGATATTCCCTATCAGTTTCTCTTAAAACAAACCCTTTGAGATGGCGTCTAAAAAGCGTCTAAAAAGCTAGACATTATGGGGGTCATTTATTATGACTGGTGCTTTAGACGCCAGTCTTAATAACCCTGCTCTGGTGCTTAATGCGCCTAAATCTATGCCAGCTCCCTTGCGATTTAGATAATTTTCTACGCCTAAACAGACATAGAAAATGATAAATGAGACAGGTCGGACGACCCCCATCCCCACCCACACCACATCCCCGTTTTTGAACTGGCGTACGTGGTGTGGATGGGGAAGAAGTTGAAGATTCGGTCGTAAAGGGGACATGTGGCCGATATTGTTGTATATCTATTCATAATTGACCTCCTATATGCCTACAGGCTCCTGACATTTTCCAATTTAGGCTAAATTCTCGTGGTTACTAAGTTTGTTTGGAAATTTGCTATTCAAACGCCAGCTTGGTTATCATCTAGACTTGTCTGGTTGATTAGGGTGGAGTGTTGATTTTTTGAGTCTTTTTATAGCTAATCCAGTCAGTTTGATTGTCGGTTATACTGTTTACCATGTGCTTTTCCTCCCAGATTCTGTTAGTTTAGTGTGTGTTCTGTGTTTTCTGGTATTTGAAATTCCACAGACTTTAGTGTGTTATCTGTTTATTCTGGAATATTCCACAGTCTAGTGTGTTGCTTTGTTTGTTGCTGTCTTGTTGCATTGTTAACTTCTGACCATTGCTGGTTTGAATTCAGATAGAGTCAGTTCAATATTTCTTCATTTCTGTCCTCTGGCATTCATCCTCTATCCATTTATATGCCATACATCTGCCATCCACTCCATTGCTGGATCATCTCCTCCGTCTGTGACCCTCAGCATTTGTTTCCTGGCATCCACCAGTGACTTTAGTCAATTGCCTTCTCTTCTGCCAGCATTGATATGTACTTCATTTATATGTTTTTTTTTGCAATTTTCCTGCTGTTGTGCAATTCAATGGGAAGGACTGCACACTCAGTTGGTTGTCACACTCAAAAGGTTCTGAGCACTGGGAGATTTCTGACCAACCTTTTATGTTGGTGAGACATCTTACACTATATATTCAGCTTAAAGGGGGTTATCCAGGAACTGATAATCAGGATAGGTCATCATTATCTCATCGGCGGGGTCCAAGGCCCGGAACCCCTACCAATCAGCCGTTTCAAGGAGCCGCTGTGCTCACCAGAGCTCTAGTGAGCGCAGCTGACTCCCAGCAGCTTACCAAGCACAGTGCCGTACATTGCATAGTGGCTGTGCTTGGTATTGCAGCTCAGCCCCATTCACTTCAATGGGGCTGAGTTGCAACTAGGCCATGTGACCGATGTATGCTGACATCATATGGCCTCGGAGAGCTGGCCTATTTTAATAACTGATTGGCGGGGAAAGGGGGTGCTCGGGTGTTAAAACCCTGACGATCTGATATTGTTGACCTATCCAGAGGATAGGTCATCAATATAAATTCCAGGATAACCCCTTTAGGTGTATTCACTATAAAAGGAAAAACTTTGGGGTTTTCCCAGGGGAATGCAATTTTTTTAAAAATGGGAATGGAATGGGTAAAAAAAATACTGTACCTACGCGGTGACTCGACTTAGCCAGTGAATGGCTGAGCGGGCACTCAAAGTTATTTCCTGTGTGTCCAGTTCTGGAACAGGAAGTCAAAAGCAACAACATACACCAGGACACAGTCCGATGGGCCCCATTTTAAGTCCGTGGGGTCCATCGGACCTGCTGCTGGTATCTATGTTGTGACAAATCTAACTTTGTTTTTTCTTATAAGATGTGAATGTGAAATGAGCATTAACTACGTATCTATAAAAACGGTATATTCCTCTTAAAGGAAATATATCACCAAAAATCTTCTGCCAGTTAAAACCAGATAGCGACACATATCCCTTTTTCCTAATATGCTTTTATTTTCTAATTGCAGATTTTTTTATTCTATTTCCTGAACATGATTATGAGGGCGGCCTTCTTGTCTGAGCTGTTCTTATCAGCATTTAGAAATAAGTAAGAAAATTGCTTTACGGCAGCCCCATGAGCCACAGACACAATGGTCAGGAGGGGACCTCATTGACTTCTATGGGATAGTTTTCTAGTCATGCTCTGTGACCTGTGCAGAGGTCAGGAGGGAGTAGACAAGCAGTGATACCACCTATTGTGAAAGGTGGATCTTTTTTTATCTATATATAGGTGATATGTGCCATTCAGATCCTGCCTGTGATGATAAGCAGATAACTGCAGTAAAGTGATCTGTACAGAACAGGAAGGGTGCCTATTGTTAGTCTTAGTGCCCAGTGCGTAAACTGCAGGATTTCATGTTTATTTTTAAATATACAGGTGAAACTCGAAAAATTTGAATATCGTGCGAAAGTCCATTTATTTCAGTAATGCGAATTAAAAGGAATTGCATTAATGCAGCTTAAAATTAGAATTTTGTGAAAAGGTTCAAAATTCTAGGCTTAAAGTGTCACAATCTAGTCAGCTAATTAATCCATACCCCCTGAGCAAAGGGGACCTCAAAATTGTGACTTTGGGGTTTCATAAGCTGTAAGCCATAATCATCCAAATTATACCAAATAAAGGCTTGAAATATCTCGCTTTGCATGTAATGAGTCTATCACATATGTTAGTTTCACCTTTTAAGTTGCATTACTGAAATAAATTAACTTTGCATGATATTCAAATTTTTCGAGTTTCTCCTGTAGATATTGACATAAAAAATAAAAAATAACATCACCAAAAATTCTTTAAAAGTATGTTTAACATAAAAATGGGATTTAAACAATAGGCCATTTTCTGATGATACATTCCCTTTAAGGAGAAGAGTCTCGACTAGTATTGGGCTGGGAAAAGCAATGCATAGTATAACATTTTATGGCTGTCAAATTCCGGACTAAGATGTTGATGATGACAACCACCGCTCTCCCATCGCTTTGTAACGTTAGGCAATTTAGCATTTATTGGACTGTAATATATGGAGTCATGGAAACTATTGTCTAAAGAAATTCCAGTGCAACCAGGGATGTAGTGCAGCACAATTTCTTACATTCCACATTGATGATACTCTGAACTGACGTAAATGCTGCTTGGGCTCAAGATGGTCATGTGAAAACTAGATTTAAAGTTTTTAATCTGAGTTAAAGTTATGTTTAATATAGTTACGAGATTTTCTGAGATTTTTATTCCTCTAGTCCATGCACGGTTTGTATCATTTAGTGAAGGTGAGATCTAAAGTATAGCTGGCATTTGTGTCACCCTTTGACACTCAAAGAGCTATATATGGCATGGTGCCACTTGGTCACCAATCACACAACATGACAGGCCAGATTTACACCACAGGAACCTATGCCATTACATAATACTGTGGCAGAATCTTTTTGAACACCGCATTTTGCACCTTGTCTGGGTCCTCTAAGGCTGGACTACACAATTTTTCCTGGGAGGACGGCAACATGGTCAAATTGTAGCACTCCGAAGGGCTATGATATTACTTAAAGGCTAGGTACACCTTTGTAAGGTACAATTCCAAAGAATATCACAGTGTAGTTCTTTTCCCAATAGCTGTGTATAGGCAGCAACAATGATGGTAGTAGTACTGCCTGTCTCTCTTTAAGTACACTTTTCCAAATAATCATAGGTGTGCTACGACGCTGTTCTTGTTAACTATTTCTGCAATTCCCAGGCTGAAGGGTGCAGATTCTAGAAACGTATGACCAGTGCTGGACACCGAGGTAATGTAATACTTTGCCGTCATTATCTTGCTTGGCCTTGAAGGTGGTTCTAGGCCTTCTATGATGGCTGGTCTCATTCTCTCAGTGGTTCTCTGATGGCAAAGTTCTTTCTTTGGCAGTTGTAGTCTCAGACATAAAGGTTCTTTGGTCTTGGGCCTAGTGTGTAGGAGCTCAAAAAACAGAATTAATCAGTGCATCTTGCGTAGAAGGACAAAAACGCAGGTGCACATAGTCATTCTTAAGGGGCAAGTTACACAGGCATCAAAGCCTTCTACCGTGCATGATCTAAATACAGACTAATACCTCATCTAATATACAATCAGAGGTTCTTATCAGACTTATAAAGAACTGCAGACAGAGATCAACATGTTTAGAGGTATGTGTTACAGTATATACTTCCTAACAGTTAAATACAGGTGCAAGATGTCAACCTACTTTTCCCCATCATTGGCTTCAACAGAGGACAAGTGTCCACTGATGATATTAGCTATTTGGTAGAAGTTTTATCTATCAAACCAGCCATGATTAGCTGACTACACTGAGGCCTCATTCAGAAGGGCGTATTTAACAAATGTTTTGTTCCCCTTGATAGGAACCCACTGCACTGTAGACTTATAAATTAGCTTTAGTTTAACAATGGGAGGGTTCAGGTGCTACATCTGGAATACCATCAGTTAAAATGTGTGCAATAGAGCCATCTAAATGAGAGGAACATCGCATTCATGTTTTTTGCCATCCATGGTCTTCTCAAAAGTCACCGGCAACTCATTCAAAGGCGTCAATACTTTTCCTGACTCGCTCCATTGACACATAAGGAGGACAATTCTGAGCCTTCTTTTTCTGGACACAGCAACGTCTACAGAACTTGTCTCAAATTTTGCTCTACCAGGTTCCAGCCTGTGTCCTATTTCTTGACTGCTTGATGTATCCCTGTAAATAATTGATGCAAGTTGTTCAAAACTGTCTGGTACTTCTATGCTTTCGTCTTTACCTCCTGCTGTCATAATCTTTGTTTTCTTCACTTTTAGATGAAATTCTGTTACCACGCTGATTTTAGCTTTTTTTCGCAAGGTCTTTGTAGGCCGTCTATAAGTTGTCCTGCAAAAAACAAGCTGTGGCTATTTGAAAAAAATAAAAACATTATGGCACCAGAAAGGTTGGGAGTAAACAAAAAACAAAAAACTGAAATGCAAAAACAGAAAATCCCCATGTCCTCAAAGGGTTAAGAATTTATAGAGAAACTTATAGACGGCCTACAAAGACCTACAGGAAAAGCTAAAATCAGCGTGGTAACAGAATTTTATCTAAAGGTGAAGAAAACAAAGATTATGACAGCAGGAGGTAAAGACGAAAGCATAGAAGTACCAGACAGTTTTGAACAACTTGCATCAATTATTTATAGGAATACATCAAACAGTCAAGAAATAGGACACAGTCTGGAACCTGGTAGATCAAAATTTGAGACAAGTTCTGTAGATGCTGAGAGTCTCAGGGCTTAGTCCATATATTGTGTATGCATCTATTATTTTAGTGCATTATTTTCCGTAATTTCATGCTTTACTATTGTATACAATGTAGTCGGAAGCTGTAAAAATTCCCAAATGGGGTGGAAAATGAAAAAAATGCAATTCTGTCATAGTTTATTTTTTTTAATTTTTTTACAATGTTCCCAATGAGGTAAAACTGACCCATGCCCTTCATTTTCTGGGTCAGTATTACAGTAATACCACATATGTGCACTTTTAATACTTAAAAAAGATAGAAACTTTAGAAGTACATTTTTTCTTTTCATTGCCATATTCTGAACTCCAGAGCTTTTTCTTTTTACATCTATGGAGCTGTGTGAGGACTCATTTTTGCAGGATGGTCTGTACTTTTCACTTATACAATTTTAGGCTGTGTCTGACTTTTTGATCACTTTTTATCGAATTGTTTTTAGGTGAAGTGATAAAAGAAATGGCAAATTGGCTATTTAGATTTTTCTTTCCATTATGCCTTTTTTTTTTTTTACACTTTTTAATAGTTACCCTAAAGATAAATGAATTTGCATTGAAGTCTAGGAGAATTTCACTCTCTTTCTGTGGAATTCTGAAAATAGCTGTGGAAGGCATTGGATCCTTCACAGGGACCGAACCGGCCGTTGGGAATGAATGGTTCCCCCAAATGCCGCTAGGAGCTTGGGTATTCAGTGATCAGATGCCGTGGTCACATTTGAATCTCTGCAAACGGCGTTATCGCCGATTGTAGACACAAGCCTCGGGTGTCTGCTGTGTGCAACAGTAAGGAGGGGCAGGGGAGACATGGCTGATCTTCTAGGACACATAGAAAATATTTTAATCTCTCTCTCTCTCTCTCTCTCTCTCTCTCTATCTATATATATATATATATATATATAAACAACCCACATTTTTGCCTGTATTGAGAGAATGATCATGATTTCCTTCCAACTCTGCATATCTTGTTGCTACTTCACTCAAACCAAGGTGATGGAGAAATAGAAGTTGCTATTGAAACAGTATTCAACATGTGAGTAGAACTACCTTGCCTTGTTGTACTTCAGTCCAGCTTACTAAATATTCCGAATTGCCATAAATAGTCTTGTGTAAAGCTGCATTTATACCTTCCAGTATAATGTAAACTTTGTCTTAAGAAGAGCCTCCAGAATGGAATCCATTGAAATCTAATATATCTTGGCCTGCAACGTAAACGTCATATAACTGAAGGGTGATATATATTGCTTCAGTAACTGTAGGGAATTCGCTTGTAAACCTGTAGTCATAAAATGCAATTGCAAAATACATTCATTCCAGGCTCACTTTCCATGTTATTCCATGTTCGAGACCCACTGCTGCCGTCTTGTTGTTGTTGGATTCCTCCATCTGCATGTATTCTTACGACAGGAGCGAGGTGCCAGGGACAGTTATGTTGGAATGTGGAATCAAGGAGCCATTTATCTCTCATCAGCTCTTGAAAAATCCACACGATATCCTCTATTAAAAAGAAATCTACTCCTTTTTTTTTTTGATTTGACATGTGATATTCCCAAATGCAATTTAAATTATTGTTTTCATGCACTGAGTTTAGTGATGAAACATTTGTCTAATATCTGTATATTTATAAATGCAGCCATGTGCATAACCCTTGCCAAATGTAGTCCTCATGCACATGGCTGTATTAGGACTCAGTTGCATTGCTTCAGTACAGGCTCAATGTTTACAACAATATTTACAAGGCACAATGCTTGGTGGTTACAATTGTTGGCAGAGGCACTATGCTTGGTGGTTACAATTGTTGGCAGAGGCACTATGCTTGGTGGATACAATTGTTGGCAGAGGCACTATGCTTGGTGGATACAATCGTTGTCAGAGACACTATGCTTCGTGGATACAATTGTTGGCAGAGGCACTATGCTTGGTGGTTGCAATTGTTGGCAGAGGCACTATGCTTGGTGGATACAATCGTTGGCAGAGGCCCTATGCTTCGTGGATACAATTGTTGGCAGAGGCACTATGCTTGGTGGTTACAATTTTTGGCAGAGGCAGTATGCTTGATGGTTACACTAGCAGGCAACAATCTTTGATAACTCTCTATACATAGCAGGAGTATCAGGTGCCACTCAACTTAGTTGAAATCATTATCAACCGCTTCTGCGGCATAGTAGTAGGCCACAGTTCAGTACACAATTTCACTCTCCATCTCAAAAGTGGTTACTTCAACCCATACCATGGTTACACAGCTTTAACCTGCTCAGGTGATCACACAAGGAGATACTAGTCATAATTGGCTTGGGTCACTTACACAGGGATTCTGGCTTGATCACCCACACAAGATACATTGGACAGGGGTATACAACTACTCACGTGTTCCTCTCTGCAATGGTTGTGGCTCACCTAGACTGGTGCAGTACAGTGGACTACTGTAAACGGTTAACCAATGCTAAAAGAGTTCATGCAATGCTCTTACGTTAAATAGTGTGATTTATTGTTTTTATGTGAACTCAATAGCAATATATTGGCAAACTAACAGTTAAAAAATTGGCAAAGTGTGTTTAGGTTGACAGGTGATGGACTGGTTCTACCCCCTGGTTAAGAGTTTTAGTAGAGGCTAATCTTAGGTGGAGCTACAGGAGATATATGTGTGCTGAGGGCTACTGTATGGACTAAACCCAAGCTCAGAGAACCTCTGTCTACAGCTGCCAAGGAAGCAACACTGCCACCAAAGTACTCCTGAAGGAAAGAGAGCAGACATCTAAGAGGGTCTAGAATCCACAAGGCTGTGCATTGGATTTAGACAGCAAGATATTGTGCACATCTATAGCAGAAACTCATTGCTGCTGTAGAGAGGGAATACTGTTAAAGCAGGCATGCTCAACCTACGGCCCTCCAGCTGTTGCAAAACTATAACTCCCAGCATGCCTGAACAGCCTACAGCTATCAGCCTACAGCAAGGCATGGTGGGAGTTGTAGTTTTACAACAGCTGGAGGGACGCCAGTTGCGCATCCCTGTGCTAAAGCATCTCCCATACTTTGCACTCTCTAGTTTCTGCACTCCTCAGCCCCTATACTGCGGAAGGAGCTAATAAAAATTGAATTGCATGCCAGTGGTTCTAGTGAGAGACTGCAAAGTGTCCTTTAGAGAGAGAGAGAAAGAGAGATCGAGCAAGGGATTACTACTACATCTACCATCATTGTTGTTGCCTCCACACTGCTACTGAGAGAAGATTGCACTTTGATATACTTTGGAACTGTGCATTTTGCTGTTGTATGTACTACTACTACTACTACTACTACTACTACTACTACTCCTATCAGCTATTAAGTAACTAGACTGTTATTTATTGCAACCTGTGGCCTGGTTATTGTCTCCACCATCCACTGGCCACCTTATCCGCACTCCTGCCTTGCACGCAAACATCTAACATCAAGTGCACCCCACCTACCACCAGACAGGAGCCCCAATATGCGCTGAGGGTATAAAAAGGTGCATGCTTCTATCACTGCATGGCCCCAGGGAGCGCCAGGGTGGAGATTGCCACTGCAAGCTGTGAATACTACAACCACCAGCATTTCCACTACTCCCATCCTCCACTCCCCTCTTCTGGGTCACTGCATTGGTAACTAGTCCAAAACCAGTCACAAGCTCCTATCTTACGCATCTGTTTCTCCGTAGGTTAATGAGTAGCATTCTCTGCAGTCCATATCAGCTTGGCTTACTCCAGGGTACTGACTACGTTCCCAGGCTGCCAATGAATGGATGGAAAATACTGCGTTCTTCTTTTCCATAGTCCCCATTACTTGCTGACCAAACTACACCCTCGTGGATGTCTGGATCTTGTTGGAAAAATCCACTGCTGGGCCTTGATCAGACTTTCTTTGGGCTGTCATTCTCAGTTCTGCTGGCATTTCAGACACCACTTCTGTGGCTGCTCCAGTGTCACTTCCTTCCATGGTGGCATTGATGGTGTTGATGGTTACCACTTAGTTCAGTATTCAGTGGCAACACTTGGCTCTGCAAATTCAAGGAGTGTCACTACAGCAGCCCCTAGCTTCCCATCCACCAATGTACCCTCGATATGGTATTCCTTACTTGTTGGTTCCCTTCTGGCATCTCTCCCCACTTGGTTGAACTTCTGTGCACAAGAATCTCTTGCCTTGTGTCATCGACCTCGGTGAAACCATACCCATGCAGACAGATGGAAGCACACCCCATCTATATATTCTTGTGGAATGTGTTATTTGGGAAACACTGTTCATTATTTTAGTAGACAAAGACTATTTGGCTGTTTTCTTATCTGAAATGTTCCCATGCTTTGCACAGCAGGTTTACTCACAAGCAAATCAGGAGGCCTGTGCAACCAAATCTGATTTACAAGAACACCACCACCAGTGAGATGAAGGCAAATGACTATCGGTGGCATTCGGTGATTCCAACTTAAGATTCTGCTCATCAATTAAAGGGGTTCTGCCATGACTGATGTAAAAAATAAAAATCGGACATCATATAGTACATGACAATCTCTTTCTAACAAAGCTAGAACCAGCCCTGGACCTCACATGGATCCAGAGATCTCCTCACTTATTACTCCATATGCTCCTCTAGATTCTTTTCAGGCTGGCAGCTCAGGGGTTGTGTCCCTTTTGCTGTAACTCTTTATATGTAACTGACACAGTTTGTAATAGAACATATGGCTGTTGGTGCAACGACCGGGCCGCAGTGGCAATATGTGAGCTACAGTGGGCCGATGGGGGTAGTAGTAGTTTTACTCACAGTTCTGTAGCTTTCCCTGGGCTGGCGTGCAGTGTAGGGAAGGTTAGCACCAGTACCTTCGGATAGTGGTTGAGGTGCCCTGGAATGAGTTTTTTAGGTGCCTGTTGCTCATGACGCCAACACCGTTAGGTGCAAAGGAGGGTGGTAGAAAGGATGAGGAGTCAATACTTTTAAACAATGGAACTTTTACTTAATCAATTGCCTTGAGGTAGTTAGTGCAGTTCATTTACATGGCAAGGGTGACAACCTATATGAGGCATACACGATTGGCTTAGCTGTAATCTTGGAAACAAGCTTGACAGTAAGTGCATTGAAATTTTCCTTTGGCTGGTATAAGAGAGCTCCTTTCTAACTGATATAATAATGACTCTTACTTGTGTTTGGCAACCCACAGGGCGGTCTCCCTAGCGGAAGGCATTGATCCTCTGCTCCATTGTTTGCACTGGTTGCTTTCAGAAACAGAACAACTTTGCGTCTAGTCATCCGGCTGTATCCAGATGCTTTTAGGCTTCTCCCAGTCACTGGTGCTGTGGAGTCCATAAGCTACGGTAATGCTGCTCCACTAGACTTTCTCTATATCCGCAGTTTACTCTAGTCTATGCTAGGTAACTGTAAGGATGTTGTCGACACTCCCTCAGCTTGGCCAAGGCCATGGCGCTAAAATAGCAGCTATATATTGGACTTTGCTTCTCCTGCTCCTCACACATCACTACCTCTCTCCTTTCTCCTCAGCTAACTTCCTTCTACCCACAACTTACACACCCTAAGATATATCTATGTGGGGCCAGCACCACCTAGGGGTGAATGGATGTAATGACATGCACCTTTAAAACAGCCTGTTATAAGGAATTACAGCTATATACAGAAATACATTAATATGCATACTACAAATACCCAAAATTATACAGGGCCCCACGACCATCACGGAGTGGGACATTGCATTGGCAGTTGAAAATTTAAACTGAGCGCGTGCGACCACCACAGTGAGGTGGACAAGAAATAAGGACAAGAACAAACAGCAGGTGGTGCTATACAAATACATTTTAGTGCATAGCTCAGTGGTTATGCTAAATTATTCATTACATCAAGGTGCTGGTTTGAAAAATGTAGAAGTGGTATTAAGTTATGTCACCATATTAGTCATGATAGAAAATTCTATACTGTACCGTTCTGCTGCCTTAATTGTTCTGTAATTGGTCTCTCTTTAGATCTGTCATTCAATGACACTTCTTCTCTGATTGATTCCCTTTTAACAAGCTGAGCATTGACGCCACGAAGACTCCTTAAGATCCTGTTCTATGTCTCCTTCTCATATTAAGTAGAACAGCATGCCCGCTTATAGACCCAGCAGGTCCGAGCATGCTAATAAAGAATGGATCAAGGCAAATTAAACAATTTATATTTTTCCATTTATTTTTGAACTGGAGTCTTATTTAACATGAAAACCCCCTGCCTTGTCCTCCTCCGGCAAGTCTTAGGAAATAATTTGTCAATCCAGCCCCCTGCTACGATTGTTTAATGTATGAAAAATGAAACTGCCTTTTATATGTTAACCCAATGTGGGATATTGGTATTTTTTGTAGGTTGTTTTTATGGATTGGGACAGAAAGTTGCATCAGTGATTAGCATAGCGGCAGAAATGGGCCACCACAACAGGACTGCAGGGGCGGACATATAGCCTGAGCAAATGTGAGGCCTAAGCTTGGTTTGTACGTGCCTCAAAGAAAAGCAAATAGGCATCTGTTTGTCTAAACCAGGCATGCTCAACCTGCGGCCCTCCAGCTGTTGTAAAACTACAACTCCCACCATGTCCTGCTGTAGGCTGTCTGGGCATGCTGGGAGTTGTAGTTTTGGAACAGCTGGAGAGCCAGAGGTTGGGCATCCCTGGTCTAAACTAAGCATCTACCATAGGGGGAGGGGGGGGAGGGGGGGGTGAAATTAGAGGAAAATTTCAAATTTAATATTCCTATTCCTTCCCCTTCTTAGTAAACCCTTATTAATTACTAATCTATTAATAACCCACGCTTTTGCCTAATAAATTAATGGACAGTTCTGAAATATGAACCCAAGGGATTTATAGTAAAAGATATATTTTGCTAAATACATGCAAAAAAAATATATATATACATTTTTTTTAATGAACATTACATTTGACTCTCTGGTAGCGCCCCCTGCTGTTTATCTTTCTGGCCCTACGTCTGCTGCTTCAGAGGTGAGCTAACATGATCATGAACATAAGCTTCCCTGCCATAGTGAAGCAGGTGAAGTGGTCCAGGCACCATCCATTCAACCCATAGAAGTATATGGCTATATCTCTCTCTAGACAGTGGAGAGGGGAATTGTAGGAGCATTACATGCTATATGAATCTCTGGGCCTATATGTGAGGGGCTATTTTTCATGCACGGGAAGAATGGGTTAAGAAGAGCTGATTACTATGCATTCTGAGAGATGCAGGTTCTTGATGAGTTCCTGCCCACCTACATAAAAGGAAGAAAATCCTCCAAATTTGCAAGCAAAACAGTTTTCAAGCTTGTCAAATAACCCTTTAAAACATTTTGTGCACCAGCCACGAGTGAGCTAAGACTGTGTTCCATTATTATCCTATTTTTTGGGGGTACTATCTCAACCCTGAGCTACAGAGTGGCCTTATCCTCCTCTCCTACTTGTCAGCTACTATGATCCTGAATACAGCTGATACGATCTTCAGCTGAATCTCTGTAGGAATGGAGTTCATGAGGAGACATGAAGTACAGAGAGTCGGTGGGAATGTGACTGATAAGCAGCACTTGTATGCAGTCTCCATTACCACAGTCTGTCCTGTCCGTCCTCTCTGTACTTCATGTCTCCTCGTGAACTCCATTCCTACAGAGATTCAGCTAAAGATCTTATCAGCTGTATTCAGTAACATAATCCCTGACAAGCAGATCAGAGAGGAGGATGAGGCGGCTCTTTAGCTCAGTGTTCAGAAGTAACTTGTCCTGCTGTGTGATTAGGAGAGGTTCTGTGTGTACTAATAGGACGGTGGCCATTTTATTTCTCCTGATGATTACTCGCCAGACAAAACGAGCTATTATAACTAATGAAAGGTATTTGGGAATATACACTGCTCAAAAAAATAAAGGGAACACAAAAATAACACATCCTAGATCTGAATTAATTAAATATTCTTCTGAAATACTTTGTTCTTTACATAGTTGAATGTGCTGACAACAAAATCACACAAAAAAAAAATATGGAAATCAAATTTTTTAACCCATGGAGGTCTGGATTTGAAGTCACCCTCAAAATTAAAGTGGAAAAACACACTACAGGCTGATCCAACTTTGATGTAATGTCCTTAAAACAAGTCAAAATGAGGCTCAGTAGTGTGTGTGGCCTCCACGTGCCTGTATGACCTCCCTACAACGCCTGTGCATGCTCCTGATGAGGTGGCGGACGGTCTCCTGAGGGATCTCCTCCCAGACCTGGACTAAAGCATCTGCCAACTCCTGGACAGTCTGTGGTGCAACGTGACGTTGGTGGATAGAGCGAGACATGATGTCCCAGATGTGCTCAATCTAATTCAGGTCTGGGAAACGGGCGGGCCAGTCCATAGCATCAATGCCTTCGTCTTGCAGAAACTGCTGACACACTCCAGCCACATGAGGTCTAGCATTGTCTTGCATTAGGAGGAACCCAGGGCTAACCGCACCAGCATATGGTCTCACAAGGGGTCTGAGGATCTCATCTCAGTACCTAATGGCAGTCAGGCTACCTCTGGCGAGCACATGGAGGGCTGTGCGGCCCTCCAAAGAAATGCCACCCCACACCATTACTGACCCAATGCCAAACTGGTCATGCTGGAGGATGTTGCAGGCAGCAGAACGTTCTCCACGGCGTCTCCAGACTCTGTCACGTCTGTCACATGTGCTCAGTGTGAACCTGCATCATCTGTGAAGAGCACAGGGCACCAGAGGCGAATTTGCCAATCTTGGTATTTTCTGGCAAATGCCAAACGTCCTGCACGGTGTTGGGCTGTAAGCACAACCCCCACCTGTGGACGTCGGGCCCTCATATCACCCTCATGGAGTTTGTTTCTGACCGTTTGAGCAGACACATGCACATTTGTGGCCTGCTGGAGGTCATTTTGCAGGGCTCTGGCAGTGCTCCTCCTGTTCCTCCTTGCACAAAGGCGGAGGTAGCGGTCCTGCTGCTGGGTTGTTGCCCTCCTACGGCCTCCTCCATGTCTCCTGATGTACTGGCCTGTCTCCTGGTAGCGCCTCCATGCTCTGGACACTACGCTGACAGACACAGCAAACCTTCTTGCCATAGCTCGCATTGATGTGCTATCCTGGATAAGCTGCACTACCTGAGCCACTTGTGTGGGTTGTAGACTCCATCTCATGCTACCACTAGAGTGAAAGCACCAGCAGCATTCAAAAGTGACCAAAACATCAGCCAGGAAGCATAGGAACTGAGAAGTGGTCAGGTCACCACCTGCAGAACCACTCCTTTATTGGGGGTGTCTTGCTAATTGCCTATAATTTCCACCTGTTGTCTATCCCATTTGCACAACAGCATGTGAAATTGATTGTCACTCAGTGTTGCTTCCTAAGTGGACAGTTTGATTTCACAGAAGTGTGATTGACTTGGAGTTACATTGTGTTGTTTAAGTGTTCCCTTTATTTTTTTGAGCAGTGTATTTATAAAAAAGAAATATGTACGTTTTTTATTTTATTAATTCCCGGAGAACCCCTTTAATTCAAAATTCCCTATAGAGGTTTATAATAGTGGATTTATCTTTATGTTTACAATGGTCCTGTGACAGTCTTTGGCTGTGTTCACATCACGTTTTTGCCTTACATTTAACATATACGTCTGGGGGTGGGGGGAAAGGATACAAAAGCACAGTACACCATGCTTTTCCATTTTGCAGAGTCCAAAAAAGAAACTTATACATTAATGTATACGTTTTCTTTTTACAATGGATGGCATCCATCAGAGGCATCCGTTTAAAATATACGTTTTTTGGAAATGTTAAATGAAAGACAAAAACGTGATGTGAACTCAGCTTTCGTGGTTGCAGTCTTTCAATGAGGGCACAGATTTAGTCAGACACAGCAATTAAGTATACTGCATCCTTAAGTGGCAACACAGTCCCCTTAAGAGGCAACAACTCACTCTCCCTCCGGCTTGTTTTTCCCCGGCTCTGTGGCATTGACACTCTGGATTTTTTCTCCACAGATTGGCACTGGCAGCAATGAAGATATCCATGGCTTTCTCTCCTTGTGGTGCAGTACAGCATATCCTGAACATTCTCTAAAAAGGTACTCCCAGGTTGCAGTACCTCTGTCTTCACAACACACTCTTTTCAGTCATCTCTCACACTTCGTTGCTTACAGATGGCAAGCTAGCTGGTTTTGGTCACTTGCCTGTCTCTTTTTCCTGCCGTAACTGCTTCCAGAATGCACATGCTAAGCAGGTTCTTTCTATCCTTCAGCTCCGGCCTCAACTTATCTGTGATGCTCAGCTGCTCTGTGGCTCCATCTATGTCCTTCGAAGTCATACACATATTACTATTAACAAATCACTTCCATTATCTAGCTAGCTATCTGCAGGAATAATGCTGGATTTGTATCCATCTGCAGCATCCCATTTCAGTCTAAAGCTTGTTTCACACTCACATGAAACAGATCTGGCTGGCTATTCCGGCCGGGAGCAGCCTGTTGGATCCGTCCTTGCCAGGCATAGCCTTGCCATGCCAGCATTCTGTCCGATCCCATTCATTATAATGGGGGCTGGCGGAGATTCAGCCGCAACTCGGCAAATATGCAGAGGAGTGGCCAGACAAATACTGATGCATGCAGCTTTATTTGTCCCGACACTTCTCGGCATATTTGCTGGATTTCAGTCGGACCATATGATAGTGAAAGATGGATCCGCCAGGCTGTTCCCGGCTGGAACAGCTTGCTGGATCTGTTTCACGCAAGTGTGAAACAACCTTTAGGCCCCTTTCACACGGGCGAGTATTACGCGCAGATGCGATGCGTGAGTTGAACGCATTGCACCCGCACTGAATACCGACCCATTCATTTCTATGGGGCTGTGCACACGAGCGGTGATTTTCACGCATCACTTGTGCGTTGCGTGAAAATCGCAGCATGTTCTATATTCTGCGTTTTTCACGCAACGCAGGCCCCATAGAAGTGAATGGGGTTGCGTGAAAATCGCAAGCATCCGCAAGCAAGTGCGGATGCGGTGCGATTTTCACGCACGGTTGCTAGGTGACGATCGGGATGGGGACCCGAGCATTATTATTTCCCCTTATAACATGGTTATAAGGGAAAATAATAGCATTCTGAATACAGAATGCTAAGTAAAATAGGGCTGGAGGGGTTAATTTTTTTTTTAACTCACCTTAATCCACTTGTTCGCGCAGCCGGCATCTCTTCTGTCTTTAACTGTGAGCAATAGGACCTTTGATAATGTCACTACGCTCATCACATGATCCATCACCATGGTGATGGATCATGTGATGAGCGTAGTGACATCATCAAAGGTCCTATTGCTCACAGTTAAAGACAGAAGAGATGCCGGCTGCGCGAACAAGTGGATTAAGGTGAGTTAATTTTTATTTTATTTTTTTTAACCCCTCCAGCCCTATTTTACTTAGCATTCTGTATTCAGAATGCTATTATTTTCCCTTATAACCATGTTATAAGGGAAAATAATACAATCTACAGAACACCGATCCCAAGCCCGAACTTCTGTGAAGAATTTCGGGTTTGGGTACCAAACATGCGCGATTTTTCTCACGCGAGTGCAAAACGCATTACAATGTTTTGCACTCGCGCTGAAAAATCGTGCATGTTCCCGCAACACACCCGCACCTTTGCCCGCAACGCCCGTGTGAAACCAGCCTTAGACTGAAATGGGAAGCTGCTACTGGATACAAATCCAGCATTAATCCTGCAGGTATCTAGCTAGATAATGGAGGTGATTTGCCTTGCTGCGTCCGGCAAGGACAGCTCCAACAGGTTGTTCCCTACCGGAAGAGCCTGCCGGGTCTTTCACACAAGTGTAAAACAAGCCTCAGGCACTTTTGTATCTGACCATGTGGCTTGCCTGAACGTCTATTTCTCTACTATGCGCTCTCCGTTCTCTCACTACTTGTTTCCAATGGACACATTCACTATGCAATACGTTTATGCATTAGTGCAAGATTTCATACGTGTGTAAAGGATACATGTTTTATCTAAGAAGGGGTACACTTAGTTTCAACCCTCTTCATTTCAAGTATATGACAGAATTATGAATTGTTTACCATGAAAGTTGCACGTTTCACTTGACTCTTTCCACAAGAGATCATAGGTAAACAAAATATGTGCTAGAAATACTGTAGCTGAGAGCATCATAACCAACATCAAACTAGTCAAGAGGGAACATAAAGATATGCTATGCATTGAGCCGCTGTATAGCAGAGGAAGTCACTGTAATTGTTCCCAGTTGCTTATTTTTCCAGAATTGTGACCCTGCATAGACATAAATAAAACACATAATAGTTCAACTCAACGATGGCTGTTCTTTCTTCAGCAGCCAAATGAAGAATATGGTATGTTGTCCTACTGATCATAAAAAGAGTTATCTACCCTAATTAATTTTTTAATTAAATGATGGTGAAGTGTTTTGTATCTGATTCCTGGCCTGAGGTTCTAATTTTTTATTTTGTTTCGGTTGTGATTTTAAGCAAAAATGTAGATATCATCAATAAAATCAACATCCTAAGACTTGAAGTGTGTTTAGTCCTTTTATTAGTATTTAATGATGTGCAACCCTATAAAACCGCCATATAGTGCTCAAAAATCAGAACAAGTCTAAATAATACTTCCAAACAGTGCTGAAATGAGGTGCTGTTCACATCTTCATTTGTTTTTTGATTTTGAGCAAACATGCTAAGTAAAATTTGAGGTATTTTAGTTTATTTATATTAATATTTAATAATATTTAAAGACTATGTACACCTTTGGGGGCAATTTTTTTTATTATTGCATTGTACTCATTTTGAGCTAAGATTCATTTTTTCAATTGGTCTTTATTTAAAAATATGGAGCCCTTTTCTCTGTACAGAGCTGAGATGCTGTAGTAGCAGCCTCTGGATTTTCTCTCCTTTCCGTCAGTTGGGGAGCTGATGGGCTCCTTATCTCTGTTCTCTGACATTATAAACATTCATTATCGCTCAGTTCTTATCTTACTGATAAGAATGTGGCTTAAATAAGTGTTTATAACCTCTTAGTAATTTAGAGATAAGGGTTATTAGATGACCGGCACAAAGTGAAAGTACCAATCAGTTAAAAAAAACAGTTAACCTTTTGTGACAGAACGGCTCAATATTTTTAATAACATAGCCTTTAACCTTAGAATTTTGCCATATAGTGCTCAAAATAATGTTTTTACTAAGCCCAAATACTACTGCCATAGTCTGCTGAAATATGGCTCTGTTCACACAGATTGCATCAGATTTGATTAACAAAATTGCACTGCATGCAGAACAATTTTTATCATCTGAACGATGAACGCCATGATGGAACTCAACGGTCCTAATTATAAGTCAATAGGGTCCATTAGGTGCCAGCGGTATCTGCTGTAAGACATATCTGACACTGCATCGTCGTTTCTATTATAAATGGACAGCATGATGTAGGTGCTCTGTAACAGAGCCAGAATGACATAACCTAAGAGTTTCCAAATAATACCGTTATAGAAAGCTTCGGTTATATCTCTACACATGATCACAAACAGAATTTACGGTACGTGACATAAGGTGCATGAGGCTGTGCCGCAATACCACACATAGCCTGTGAAGAAGGGTGGTGCTGTTCTGGAAAAACACATTTTTTTTTTATTAGCTTCGCACTAATTACTTACGGAATGAATTGTAGGTTTTTGTTGGAAAATGCAATAATTGTCAGTTATGTTTATAACAATAATTGATAGAAACCGTGAGTCAAACTCATTTACATTTCATGTGCATGTTTCTTTCAGCTTTAATTACTTGCTCACACAGGTGTAAATTAGCACAGATTCGGGGAGATTTATCAAAACTGGTATAAAGGAAAAAGGAGCAAGCAGGAGGTAAACGACTAAAGAATCTCAGTCTGTCTTGATACGGTAGCATTGTGTTGTCTTCTGCAAAGCAATAATCTTGTAGGACCAAGGGCATTGATAGGGTCTCAAAAGATTTGTGACAAGGAAATTGCGCCGCCTGAGACCCGGTGCAGGTGGCCATGATAATGACTACACTGTTCTACTATCTCATAGGCTTCAGGCCTAGTGGCAGGGTGCCATTGGCTCCCGTGTTGCTCTGCAATAACTCAACTGTATTGCCGCTCTGATGTTATAGTCAGTGCCCACTGCGTTCTGGGACGTGGACGAAACATCCGGGCACAAGCCTCAGATGTTTTGACCTAGCGATGACCCTGTGTAGGACATTCACCTAAGAAGACCCCAGTATTCTAAATAACACATGGTAGGTGGAGGCTCTTTTACACATTTTGCATTTGGGCCCAGCTATCTTAAAATCTAGAGCTGCTTTCTGGCGTCTCCAGAGCTGAAGTTTCCCAACTTACCCTGCCGGCTCTACTTTTTCAATTTTTGGATTGGATGTAGGAAAATAAATGTAGCAAAAACTGTTTAGAACAAGAACTCAGCTAAGCTGTTATCAAGTGCAACCTGCTGCTCCCAGGCCAATCGTGTCCCAGGAATGTCGAGTGGTGTGGTGTGGCCCTTAATAGTCTCTGTGTGTGTCACGGTGTCCCTACCTTGAAACCGTCGCTCCCCAGGGTTAGGCTCGGAAGCAATAAAGGGGATGAGTAATGGCGGAGAATAAGTCAAGTCCAGATCTTGATAAAGTTCAACAGCTTTACTTGCATCAACTTGCATCCAGAAAATATTCAGGCTTTCTCTTGGTTCCAGCAGGCTCTGGTATAAACTGGCAGGTAAACTTGATAACTCTGCTTTCTCTCTCTGCTGTGCTAAACTCAGCTTGGGTCTGGTTACTGGACTTTCGGTCGGTTCTGGTATCCCTGTATTGGTGTGCCTTTGGCTGTTGTCACCCTACTGACACTCAGTACATAAATTAGCAAGGAGTCAGGGGGCTCCATTAGCTACTTACCTTTGGAGAGATTAGAGAACATTTTCCCCTTGCTGCTACATCTTTCATGTCTTTTCAGCTCCACTATCGAGTCTAAGCTGGCATAGACTAGAACTGCAACCCCTCCCTTTGGTAAGAAACAGGACTGGCCCACTTCTGCCCAAGGGGGGTTTAATGGAATGGTAAGTTCCATTCTATCTACGGATCTCTCACTCTGCCAGATACACACCGTCACCTGCTGGTGAACCAGGCATATTACATGCACAAAACTGTTTCATAATAGAAATGGAAACAAATACACAGATGGCATTTATGTTAACCATTAGAGACAGTAGCGGAGTGTAGAAATGGTAATACCATTCTGGGGTATTACACAAGGTGTTTGACCAGCTAGCTGACTGTTTGTAATAGCAAACAGCAGAATTATGAATGCAGCTCTGGAGTACCATAAAGGATGCACCACACTGGGTAGTACATACATTACCTTTCTTATTTATGATAGTTAGCTTGTATTATATCATATGTTATATGAGTGGTTTGTGATATTCTTGCTCCTTGGAAATCATCATTCATCATCTCTAACCTCTTCCACCAGCTCCATCACTGAAATATTCTCTACTACCATGGGAGATATCAGGTTATCAGAACTCTTTGTTGTAAGGTCGGAGACATACTTGTGGTCAGAGCATTTGCTATTTTCTCTTAGGTTCAAGTGATGCAGACAGAAACACAGCAGCTATCAGCCAATGGTAAGTGGACATGGAGGAGCCTGGAGGATGATAGCAAGCAGGAGGAGGAGGAGGGAGTGCTTCTCTTATGAACACAATGAGCATATTTAGGACAAAACCTGGGTAAGGTTTTATAATAACTAAATTAACTAATGCCTACCAAGGCAATGAGACCTATCTTGACCCAGGTGTTACTTAAAACTTCACTTTTATTTCTGAATATACTAAAACCTAAATCACAATAGGTAAATGAAAAAATGCTTGTCTTTATTAATTTTCTACAAATCAAAAGCCTAAGGTTAAAATTACAGTCTCAACTTCACAGGAATAGACTTGATGACATTGAGGAGGACCGGGAGAGTGCACTATCTCCCACCTTCTCACTGATAAATCACAGTGTCGCCGTCTGCAGGGCTGATATTAGCTCTATACTGCTGTCCGTGGCAGTGTAAAGCAGAGGGGACATATGCGACGTCAACCCTCTGTATAGGGAGAACAATGGCTCCCATACACACAGCTAATCAGCTGAAAACTAAACAGCCAAAAGCACCACAGTTTCGGCAGTCACTATTAGATGTGTATCATGATTGATTGATAACTGTGCTAGTTGCTAGTCCTATTCGGACAGCCACAGTTTAAACACTATGAGGAAAGAGACCGCACATTAAAACAACAAACTGCCCCCTGTCACGACCGCTACCCCAGCAGCAGTCGTGTCGCACCAGACGGAGGGGTAGGAGGACCCTTATCTACGGATGGGAATAGTATGGCCACCCCTGACTAACCCTAAGCTGGCACCTGTCTGCCCTGATACCCTAGACGGAGTGTGAACCCGTGCGGCGAGCAGGATGCCTAAACCCTCAGTCGCCCTAAAGCCTAGAGTGGGGAAAGGCCGATGGGAGCACTAGTCACCATCACTCATGTCTAGGAGAACAGCAGGGGAAGACAGCAACAAACAAACTTATACCAGAGATAGACTTATCCAGTCACGAGCAGAGAAGGCGATCCCAATCACGACAGTCCACGCCGGACAAGAGCTCCACAGCAACACCATCAAACGATCTCCTTCAAAGGTCAGAATAGAACTGGAAGTAAGCACTATATCTGGCAATGACTGCAAGTGAAAGTGAAACTAATATAGTAGCTGGGAGTGGCAGACAGGACTCACCTGAGAGGGATGCCTACAAACTCCCAGTCAGGACAAAAAGGTTCACAAGGCAAAACCCAGATGACATACCCTGAACCACGGAGCAAACTCACAAGCTATCGCGAGTAGCAAGTCGCTGCGACCTTCTCCTCCCAGACCTGTCTGGATCAGTCACAGTCGTGACAGTACCCCCCTTTCTACGAGGGGCCCCTGGACCCTCAAGACCAGGCCTCTCCGGATGGGAGCTATGAAAAGCCCGAATGAGTCTGTCCGCTTTTATCTCTGATGCTGGAACCCACATTCTCTCTTCGGAACCATAACCTTTCCAGTGCACCAGGTACTCAAGAGAGCGGCGAACATATCGTGAATCAACAATCTTTTCTACCTGAAACTCAAGACTGCCATCAACAACCACCGGTGGAGGCGGTAGTGGCAATGGTTCAGGAGGTTCTACATATCTCTTAAGCAGAGATCTGTGGAAGACATTATGGATCCTTAGAGTCTGAGGTAGCTCCAGACGAAAAGCCACCGGGTTAATGATCTTAATTACCCTATAAGGACCAATAAATCTCGGACCTTATTTCCACAAGGGAACCTTCAACTTGATATTTCTGGTAGACAACCACACCAAGTCATTCACCTCAAGGTCCGGACCTTCAGAGCGCTTCCTATCAGCCGCACGTTTGTATCTACCACCAATTCTCTTCAAACTTTCTTGCACACTCTGCCACACTGAAGAAAGTGAAGATGCAAATCGTTCCTCCTCGGGAATCCCAGACGGCACCCCTCACTAAACGTACAAAACTGAGGATGGAAACCATACGCACCAAAAAATGGTGACTTATCGGTGGATTCTTGACGACGATTATTAATGGAAAACTTGGCTAACGGTAAATAAGATGACCATTCCTCCTGATTTTCGGAAACAAAGCATCTCAAATATGTCTCTAGGTTTTGATTGGTACGTTCAGTCTGACCGTTGGACTGTGGATGGAAAGATGAAGAAAACGACAGATGAACCCCTAAACGAGAACAAAAAGCTTTCCAAAATTTTGAAACTAATTGGGTACCACGATCCGAAACAATATCGGAAGGGACCCCGTGAAGCTTCACGATGTGGTCAATAAAAACCTGAGCCAGTGTGTTAGCATTAGGCAATGCGGCAAGAGCAATAAAGTGCACCATTTTACTGAATCTGTCAACAACTACAAGAATAACAGTCTTCCCCGCTGATACTGGTAGATCTGTAATGAAATCCATTGACAGGTGCGTCCAAGGCCTGTTGGGGATGGCCAGAGGTAAAAGATGCCCTGCCGGACGAGTATGATCTACCTTAGAACGAGCACAGGTAGCACATGCAGACACAAAATTCAACACCTCCTGGCGCCATTTAGGCCACCAGAACTGACGAGACACTAACTCAGAGGTTGCCCTACTACCTGGGTGTCCTGCCAGTGTGGAGTTATGGTGTTCTTTTAGTATCTCCAGTCGTAAATTTTCTGGCACAAACAGTTTACCCGAGGGGCAGGAGGCTGGGGCGTCCCCCTGAGCTTCCAACACCCTCCCCTCCAAACCTGAGTGTAAGGCAGAGACCACCACCCCCTTTTGCAAAATGGGCTCTGGTACCTCAACATCACCCCCTCCAGGAAAACGTCGAGACAATGCATCCGCCTTAGTATTTTTTGCCCCCGGGGGATAGGTTATTACAAAATTAAACCTAGTAAAAATAACGACCACCGAGCCTGTCTAGGGGTGAGACGTTTAGCAGACTCCAGATATAATAAGTTTTTGTGATCAGTAATCACCGTGACGGGATGAACTGCCCCCTCCAAAAAATGACGCCACTCCTCAAAAGCCAACTTAATAGCCAAAAGTTCCCTGTTGCCAATATCATAGTTCCTTTCTGCAGTAGACAATTTCTTCAAAAAGAAAGCACACGGACGCCATTCACCAGGGGACGGGCCCTGCTGGACAAGAGCTCCACAGCAACACCATCAAACGATCTCCTTCAAAGGTCAGAATAGAACTGGAAGTAAGGACTATATCTGGCAATTACTGCATGTGAAAGTGAAACTAATATAGTAGCTGGGAGTGGCAGACAGGACTCACCTGAGAAGGATGCCTACAAACTCCCAGTCAGGACAAAAAGGTTCACAAGGCAAAACCCAGATGACATACCCTGAACCACGGAGCAAACTCACAAGCTATCGCGAGTAGCAAGTCGCTGCGACCTTCTCCTCCCAGACCTGTCTGGATCAGTCACAGTCAAGACACCCCCAACATGTTTCGCCAGATAACTGGCTTCTTCAGGGGAAATGGGCAGCAATGGGTGTGGCCAAAAAACGGCAGGTTAAATACTTTAGGGGCTGATTGACAGGACGCTCGTCCACTCATAATCATGGTAAGCGTAGTTGTTGACCTGTCACCTTATGCCAGAAGCAGGGTTCAGGGCAGGTCATCCACCGATGTCAGACGCCTCCCGATTGCGTCATCAGGCCGCGCCGTACACTTGAAGGATGCGCCGGCACTTAGACTGAATCTAACTCGCATGTGTGCAGTGCGCATGCGCTGCACCAGTGTACGATGCGCATACACTTAGCCCAGGTACGGAGGCACTTGGGCTAGATCAGACCCAGACATCGGGCATGCGCTGCGCTAAAAAGAGAGGCGCAGACACTTCACATATATTAGTGAAAGCTGCTTTAATAGATCTAAATACAGGGGAAATGGCTACTCTAGTACAGATTGCATTTAATCTGAAATGATATGGCAGATGCAATCTGAATAGAAGAATGGCAAAAAATGCCCATTATGTTTGTCTATCATACTTGCCTATTGTTATAAGTAGCGCAAAGCTATTAAGCAGTCACTAAGTGTTAAATGTGTCCAGAAAGCCATAAAGGGCAAGAGTATATCCCATAAACACCAGAAGGTGTGTAGAGGTGTACGTGTAAATATTAAAATTATTAATAGGTGCTGACATGTCAATTGAAATGTCAGAAGACTGTGTGTGAATAGGAGAACAATAATAATACAGCAAGGCTCTTAACTTTAAACAATAGAACAATAGCATGATAAGAATGAGTGCCATATTTATGAATTTTAAACCTTTACTACAAAACCCTGGATCCTACTTTCAAAAAGGTGACCCCAGTATGTATGGCTATTTGGATAAAACAGTTATCTCCCTAAAGGATCTACAAAAGCCCACAAAAGCGGTTGTGAATAACCAATACCATCCTTATGGCACCCCAAAGGTTTCACAACTTTTAAAGAAAGGCTGTGAAGGCAAAACCTTCATTGAGACCGTTGGGGCTAAGGCTATCAAGCCTATAAATCCACCTGGTCTCTTCCTGTAAAAGGATGGCATCCAGGTCTCCTCTCCTGGCACCTAGGGTTTTCTTACAGATACCCCAAAATTTTAAAGCCTTATGGTCACCAGAATGGTGGGACCTAACGTGTCTGGAGATTGAAGTGTCAGCTCCAGTGTTGATGCTGCTAAGATGTTGTGAAATTCTCCTCCTAAACTCCTGGGACGTCTTTCCAACATAAATTTTGGGGCACGAGCATTGGATGGCATAGACGATGCCTCGGGTTTTACAATTAATATATTGTCATATTATATTCTTTCTCATCCACAGGGTTGACAAATGATTGACATCTCTTCACAAGGGGGCAGAAAACACAATTTCCGCACGGGTAAGTACCCACCACTTTTGATGTAAGCCAGGTTGTATTAGGCGGTGTGGGCTGGTAAAAACTGTGGACCAGGGTGTCCTTGAGGTTTTTACCTCTACGATACGTGACACTTGGCTTCTTGGTGATCACTGCCCTCAAGTCATTGTCCGCACAAAGGACATGCCAATGTTTATTCAGGATTTGATAAATTTGATTATTTTGGGCATCAAAGGTGCCAATATATCTGACAACCTGAGAATACAAATGTGATCGCACTCTATATCCAGCATTCTGCCCTGCCTCCATGCTGGATGAGACATTGGTGTACATTTTGGCCAAAGCGTAATAAGCCACTCACCGCGTCAAGGTTGCCTCCATTTGAGTGGTCCCTATCACTAGTTCCTACCTGTTCATGGGCCATGACAGCCACACAAAATCCAGGGAATGCAGGTCAGCGTGCACGCCAAGCCCACTCTGCTTTTAACCCCGTCCGGTGCCATTACAGCTTTCATCGGATCCAGGGATGCAAGTACCAACATGCACGCTGAGCCCACCATATACTTCTCCTGGAGCCAAATGACTACTGGTAGGTTCTATATAAGCAGACTCAGTTTTATACTGACTTTAAAACCAGGCTCCAGGACAGATTAACTGGTCAGGTGTGCATGACTCAAAGGAGATCGCCACGCCTCCAATGCATACTACAAAGAAAAAATTTTGGGAATTGAGTCAGCACAACCTGTATATAGGTGCAGATCACTATGGCGAAATATATATACAAACGGAGAATACAAATGTGATCGCACTCTATATCCAGCTTTCTGCCCTGCCTCCATGCTGGATGAGACATTGGTGTACATTTTGTCATGGCCCATTAACAGGTAGGAACTAGTGATAGGGACCACTCAAATGGAGGCAACCTTGACGCGGTGAGTGGCTTATTACGCTTTCGCCAAAATGTACACAATGTCTCATCCAGCATGGAGGCAGGGCAGAATGCTGGATATAGAGTGCGATCACATTTGTATTCTCCGTTTGTATATGTATTTCGCCATAGTGATCTGCACCTATATACAGGTTGTGCTGACTCAATTCCCCAAAAATTTTCTTTGTAGTATGTATTGGAGGCGTGGCGATCTCCTTTGAGTCATGCACACCTGACCAGTTAATCTGTCCTGGAGGCTGGTTTTAAAGTCAGTATAAAACTGAGTCTGCTTATATAGAACCTACCAGTGGCCATTTGGCTCCAGGAGAAGTATATGGTGGGCTCAGCGTGCATGTTGGTACTTGCATCCCTGGATCCGATGAAAGCTATATCTGACAACCTGTTCAGTGGGATTTTTGGGCTTAGTTTGTAGTAATTCCGTACGGTTAGTATTACTTGCCCTAGCATATGCTGATGTAGAACTTTTTTGGGGTAACCCCTAGCCCTAAAACGTTCATATAGTGTTTTGCACTCCTTGGTAAATCCTGCATCATCAGAGCAATTCCTGCAGGCTCTGATATATTGTCCCACAGGTATTCCCTTTTTGAGTGGTTTTGGGTGGTAACTCTTCCACTGCAAAAGGTTGTTGGTAGCTGTGGGTTTACGATAAATCTCAGACTGGATGTGGCCACCAGAGTCCATTGTGAGCCTTAAATCAAGAAAAGTGATGGTTTTATCATGAATTTCTGATGTGAATTTCATACCAATTGAGTTGGTATTGAGTGCCAACACAAATTGGTGAAAAGTGTCTGTAGAACCTTCCCAGAGGATCAGCACATCATCGATGTACCTACCCCAGAAAAGTATGTGCTCAGTGTAACAAGACAAATCATTGGAAAAAACAATAGTGTCCTCCCACCACCCTAAAAAAAGATTAGCGTAATCTGGTGCACATTTACTACCCATAGCGGTGCCAACCGACTGTAAATAATAATGCCAATCAAAAAGAAAATAATTGTGCATTAAGAGAAATTTAAGGAGAGTTAATAAGAACTCATTGTGTGAATAGAATTGAGTGCTCTTGGTGGAGAGAAAAGTGGATACTGCCTTAATTCCTAAATCGTGTCTGATATTAGTATATAGAGCCTCTACAGTCGTGGCCAAAAGTTTTGAGAATTAGATAAATATTGGAAATTGGAAAAGTTGCTGCTTAAGTTTTTATAATAGCAATTTGCATATACTCCAGAATGTTATGAAGAGTGATCAGATGAATTGCATAGTCCTTCTTTGCCATGAAAATTAACTTAATCCCAAAAAAAACTTTCCATTGCA
This sequence comes from Bufo bufo, assembly GCF_905171765.1. Taxonomy (NCBI): domain Eukaryota; kingdom Metazoa; phylum Chordata; class Amphibia; order Anura; family Bufonidae; genus Bufo; species Bufo bufo. Next base: position 789,842,936 of record NC_053390.1, on the reverse strand, counting down.
TTTCATTGCTGTCATTAAAGGACCTGCTGAGATCATTTCAGTAATCGTCTTGTTAACTCAGGTGAGAATGTTGACGAGCACAAGGCTGGAGATCATTATGTCAGGCTGATTGGGTTAAAATGGCAGACTTGACATGTTAAAAGGAGGGTGATGCTTGAAATCATTGTTCTTCCATTGTTAACCATGGTGACCTTCAAAGAAACGCGTGCAGCCATCATTGTGTTGCATAAAAATGGCTTCACAGGCAAGGATATTGTGGCTACTAAGCTTGCACCTCAATCAACAATTTATAGGATCATCAAGAACTTCAAGGAAAGAGGTTCAATTCTTGTTAAGAAGGCTTCAGGGCGTCCAAGAAAGTCCAGCAAGCGCCAGGATCGTCTCCTAAAGAGGGTTCAGCTGCGGGATCGGAGTGCCACCAGTGCAGAGCTTGCTCAGGAATGGCAGCAGGCAGGTGGGAGCGCATCTGCACGCACAGTGAGGCGAAGACTTTTGGAAGATGGCCTGGTGTCAAGAAGGCCAGCAAAGAAGCCACTTCTCTCCAAAAAAAAAACATCAGGGACAGATTGATCTTCTGCAGAAAGTATGGTGAATGGACTGCTGAGGACTGGGGCAAAGTCATATTCTCCGATGAAGCCTCTTTCCGATTGTTTGGGGAATCTGGAAAAAGGCTTGTCCGGAGAAGAGAAGGTGAGCGCTACCATCAGTCCTGTGTCATGCCAACAGTAAAGCATCCTGAGACCATTCATGTGTGGGGTTGCTTCTCATCCAAGGGAGTGGGCTCACTCACAATTTTGCCCAAAAACACAGCCATGAATAAAGAATGGTACCAAAACACCCTCCAACAATAACTTCTTCCAACAATCCAACAACAGTTTGGTGAAGAACAATGCATTTTCCAGCATGATGGAGCACCGTGCCATAAGGCAAAAGTGATAACTAAGTGGCTCGGGGACCAAAACGTTGACATTTTGGGTCCATGGCCTGGAAACTCCCCAGATCTTAATCCCATTGAGAACTTGTGGTCAATCCTCAAGAGGCGGGTGGACAAACAAAAGCATACTAATTCTGACAAACTCCAAGAAGTGATTATGAAAGAATGGGTTGCTATCAGTCAGGAATTGGCCCAGAAGTTGATTGAGAGCATGCCCAGTTGAATTGCAGAGGTCCTGAAAAAGAAGGGCCAACACTGCAAATACTGACTCTGCATAAATGTCATGTAATTGTCGATAAAAGCCTTTGAAACGTATGAAGTGCGTGTAATTATATTTCACTACATCACAGAAACAACTGAAACAAAGATCTAAAAGCAGTTTAGCAGCAAACTTTGTGAAAACTAATATTTGTGTCATTCTCAAAACTTTTGGCCACGACTGTACATCGAGGCTCGCTAGTTTGGTCCGTGACGTGACTTGTACATCCTGGAGTCTGGTGACCACATCCTTCGTGTCTTTGATAAAAGATGGCAGGCTAGATACAAAGGGTGCTATGAACACATCAATGTAATGACTGATGTTTTTAGTCAGGCTGTTATTGCCGGACATTATTGGTCTCCCCGACACCGGCCGCCTCTGCTTATGCACCTTGGGGATAGCATAAATAGTGGCAGTCGTAGGGTACTTCTTGAAAAGGAACTTGAACTCATCTTTAGAGATGAGTCCAGAGTCCTTAGCTGCGGACAAAATCAGTTTTAGTTCACCCAGGAACTTTTCGGTTGGATTGTGATCTAACTGCTGGTAGGTATCAGTCTGTTTCACTAGATCTTCAACCATTTTCTTATAGTCGGATCTGTCCATAAGGACAACATTTCCACCCTTGTCCGAAGGTTTAATTATTAGCTCGTCATTTTTCCTCAATTCTGTAAGTGCCTGTTGTTCATCGGCCTCCAGATTAAGCTGTGAAGTTAGTACCCTAGTATTTAGGGTTTTTAGATCTCTCGTCACTAATTGGACGAAAGTATCTATATTCCCATATCGGGAAAAAGGCGGCGTATATTTTGATTGCGGCTTTAAAGAGGACAAAGGGGCTTCGACTACGTCCAATCTCATCTAAAGTATCGAGAGATTCAAGAATGGTCAGAGCTTGTTGTTCCCTGGCCTGTAAGCGTTGGAACTCCTTGGATTGCTGATTGAATGTTTTGTGAAGGGCCAGCTTTCTAGCAAACAGATTTATGTCCTTTACCCAGCTGAAGCACTCAAAAGCCGGTGTCGGTGTGAAAGACAAACCTCTGCTAAGCACTTTAAGGTGCCTTGCTTCCAAACGGAAAGTGGAAAGATTAATGACCCTGAGGGGGTTGTCTATGTCCTTACATTGTAGGCCCATTTCTCCCTGTCTCGTAGGGATGGGCCCTTGTTGGTTTTTCAACTATTGCAGTCCTACTACTATTTTGTTCAGTACTGTATTATTTGTACATTTCGACACATGCTTCAATTTTTCGGACTATTATTCTGCAGTTTCTGAAACCTTTGGGGTGCCATGAGGACGGTATTGGTTATTCACAACCGCTTTTGTGGGCTTTTGTAGATCCTTTAGGGAGATAACTGTTTTATCCAAATAGCCATACATACTGGGGTCACCTTTTTGAAAGTAGGATCCAGGGTTTTGTAGTAATGGTTTAAAATTCATAAATATGGCACTTATTCTTATCATGCTATTGTTCTATTGTTTAAAGTTAAGAGCCTTGCTGTATTATTATTGTTCTCCTATTCACACACAGTCTTCTGACATTTCAATTGACATGTCAGCACCTATTAATAATTTTAATATTTACACGTACACCTCTATACACCTTCTGGTGTTTATGGGATATACTCTTGCCCTTTATGGCTTTCTGGACACATTTAACACTTAGTGACTGCTTAATAGCTTTGCACTACTTATAACAATAATAGGCAAGTATGATAGACAAACATAATGGGCATTTTTTGCCATTCTTCTATTCAGATTGCATCTGCCATATCATTTCAGATTAAATGCAATCTGTACTAGAGTCGCCATTTCTCCTGTATTTAGATCTATCAAAGCAGCTTTCACTAATATATGTGAAGTGTCTGCGCCTCTCTTTTTAGCGCAGCGCATGCCCGATGTCTGGGTCTGATCTAGCCCAAGTGCCTCTGTACCTGGGCTAAGTGTATGCGCATCGTACACTGGCGCAGCGCATGCGCACTGCACACATGCGAGTTAGATTCAGTCTAAGTGCCGGCGCATCCTTCAAATGTACGCGCGGCCTGATGACGCAATCGGGAGGCGTCTGACATCGGTGGATGACCTGCCCTGAACCCTGGCATAAGGTGAAGGGTCAACAACTACGCTTACCATGACTATGAGTGGACGAGCGTCCTGTCAATCAGCCCCTAAAGTATTTAACCTGCCGTTTTTTGGCCACACCCATTGCTGCCCATTTCCCCTGAAGAAGCCAGTTATCTGGCGAAACATGTCGGGGGGCAGTTTGTTGTTTTAATGTGCGGTCTCTTTCCTCATAGTGTTTAAACTGTGGCTGTCCGAATAGGACTAGCAACTAGCATAGTTATCAATCAATCATGATGCACATCTAATAGTGACTGCCGAAACTGTGGTGCTTTTGGCTGTTTAGTTTTCAGCTGATTAGCTGTGTGTATGGGAGCCATTGTTCTCCCTATACAGAGGGTTGACGTCGCATATGTCCCCTCTGCTTTACACTGCCACGGACAGCAGTATAGAGCTAATATCAGCCCTGCAGACGGCGACACTGTGATTTATCAGTGAGAAGGTGGGAGATAGTGCACTCTCCCGGTCCTCCTCAATGTCATCAAGTCTATTCCTGTGAAGTTGAGACTGTAATTTTAACCTTAGGCTTTTGATTTGTAGAAAATTAATAAAGACAAGCATTTTTTCATTTACCTATTGTGATTTAGGTTTTAGTATATTCAGAAATAAAAGTGAAGTTTTAAGTAACACCTGGGTCAAGATAGGTCTCATTGCCTTGGTTGGCATTCTCTTATGAACACAGCATACTCTTGACTATGACATGACATTTCTTGTTTTCTGAAACTTACTTTTCAGCTTTGCTGTGTAGACTAGAACAGAGTCAGCAGAGTCATATCATTAGAAGATAGATGAGTAAATGTTAGCCGCTCGAGGCCTGGTTGAGAAAGAATAGTAAAGCTGGCCATAAACATTAGATGTGTAACTCTCCCACAATGGCAGATATTAGGATAAGGATGGGAAAGTTGGATTTCAATTGCTGGATATTTGTGTTCCCAGGGAGATGCTGCTAGAGGAGTCAGGCTATGACATATTTCTGTCAGTTGCCTGCTATTCATTTCAGCTGCCATAAAGCAGCCATATTCTGGTGCACTGTCAAGAAAATGCAGGTAGGCAATATGTGTCTCCAACATGGCCGTCCCCTGGGAAGTTGTTAAAAATAAAAAAATAAATGGTTGCAAAATGTATAAAATCAAACAAACAAACATAATTTTTCTTCTCCAGTCTTGCATCTATTTAATGTAACTAAATTGCACACAGGAGACATTCCCTTTATTAAAGAGTGGAACATCACTTTAAATGGAAAGATTCATTAACAAATTTGATTGAGATTTAAATTCCAAGTTTAAAACCCTCGTTAGACTAAATTACTTCTCTTAGCAGATAATGGAACTGAAATAATTATTGCCTGAATTTACGACAATTAGTTGTAGAATTCTAGTCTAATTCCGGCTGCGTTCTTTCTTTCCATTGGGAATATCATCACTGGATGACTAAAGTTCATGCAGACAATTCTCTGACAGCCGACATGGAGAAAAGAAGGGAGTGTTGTTTAAACTAAAAATTTATAAAATGTACAATTTTTACAATGAAATCTAATAATACACAGCTGAAAAGTACAAGCATACTGAGCAATATTGTTTTATTTTGCTTGGATCAACAATCATTTGTGTTTACAAAGTATATAAATGCTATGTTCTCACTTCTCAGACATTGTAACATCTAAGTACTACCTTGCCAGGACCTTCCTCCTCAGGGATCAAGAAATATAGAGGTAGGGGCTGTCCCTATATAGAGGTGGGCTGCTTTTACAGTACCCCAGAACAGGGTACTTGCAAATTGTTCTGGATTTAATGTTACTACATCTATTACTAATTTACTGATTTGTATTATGCTTTGTAAGTGTTCCCAAAAGCTGTCTGTAGGGGTCACTGTTTAGTTAATTATAGCCTGACTCAGCAGAGGAAATTAGCTTTCCCCAAGGAGGGAGGAGCTTTCTAGTCAGGATTGCATCATCCACTTCCGTTTTAGCTCTGCCTGCCGTTCAGGGCAGATTTTAGTTCAACTCCAGGAGAAACATCATTCCTGTTGATAGAAGAAATCCTGAGGGAAAGCTGGAGAAGAAATTCAGCAGACTGTCCAGAAGCATAAGACCGTGCATGTTAGCAAGGAATTCGCTGTTTATGGCTGATATAGACTTTGCTGCTTATGGAAGGATTAACAGTTAATTGCCCCTTTCACACATATTATGGTTTGGTGGATTGTTTGACGATCTGCATCTCTCAGTCCAAAAACTGCGGAGCCTATTGTGAGACTTTTTGCATGTGGATGGTTTATAGTCTGTGGCACCCAGAGGTGTAGCTAGGCTTTTCTGCACCCAGAGTCAAGGATTCAGTATGGCATCCCCCCCTCATTTATACTAAGCCACATCAATAAATCCACCTAAAGCCTAACTATACTAATCTAATTCTACCCAGTCTTCTTAGGGTTATGGGTGAATAGCTTAAAATGTAACTTTTAATAATATCTGGTGTAAAAATAGTCACAACCCTCCTTTTTGCAACTCTTTAGGAGTGACGAGAGGATAACGGGGGCCAGGACTCCGGCCCCCGACACATTTACTATTTTTTACCTGTGCAAAAGAGGAGTAAAAACTACTCCAGTCAGGGGCCTGAGTAGGCACATGGACTGCCAGAAGTGTATCTAATTCATAAATTAGGCTAATTCTGCGGCAGTGCAGAGGGAAACAAAGATCAGCACAAAAAGCCAGTCTCTAAAAATGACCCCAATATTTACACCTGATAAAATCTAGGGTACACGGTGGTACTGTTCCTCCTTCGATAAATGAAAGAATTATCTGGTCTTACCACATCCAGGTTGTCGCTGGTGTCTGTGTGATGCCCTCTGGATCCGGAACAAGGTACCTGTGGTGATAGAGCAAAAAGAATAAACACATAAGGAAGTGATGGTGACTGTACCTGTGAAATCACCAGCAGGGGGCACTCTGCTGCCCTGTAAGACCGAGCCATCCCAATGTATAACAGGGTTATCTAGGGCATTGCTTTCCCCGTAATGCTACCACACAGTAGTTATGCCCACATTATTGTACCCCCTCACAGTAGTAATATCCACATTGTGCCCCCTCACAGTAGTTATGCCCACATTGTGCCCCCTCACAGTACTAATATCCACATTGTGCCTCCTCACAGTAGTAATGCCCACCTTGCACCCTTTCACTGTAGTTAGCCAACATTGTGACCCTCCAAAGTAGTAACATCCACATTGCACCCCTTCACAGTAGTTATGCCCAAACTGTGCACCCATCGCAGTACTAAAGTCCACATTGTGTCCCCTCACAGTAGTAATGCCCACCTTGCACCCTTTCACTGTAGTTAGCCAACATTGTGACCCACAGTAGTAACATCCACATTGTGCCCCCTCACAGAAGTTACAGTATGCCCAATTTGTGCCCCCTCACAGTACTAATATCCACATTGTGCCCCCTCACAGTAATAATGCCCACCTTGCACCCTTTCACTGTAGTTAGCCAACATTGTGACCCTCCACAGTAGTAACATTCACATTGTGCCCTTGCAGAAAAACGTGATGTCACATGGGCTAAGCTCTCACGGAGTGCTGTGGCCTCTTTGTATAGCTGATCGATTGGGGGTGCCGAAAGTTGGACCCACTGCAGTCAATCACAAGCCTCAGTGGCATATAATGTAATGGAGTCTAGTAACTGGCTGCAGCGGCCATGGAGAGTATACGAGCACGTCATTGCTGTAGGCAAACAATCAAAGCCAATCTGGGAAGATTGATTGGGGAGGTGTGTGACTATATGTTCATTCTTTTATTATTTTATGACTATTCCAGCCTGGGGGGACTTTTTTTTATTATAACTTGGACAACCCTTTTAAAGTGACCAAACTGTAGTTTTTACAGTTTTTTTCTGTAAAATGCTGGCACGGCCGCCTCTGCATCTGAAAACATCCGGCATCGGGGAGGGGCAGCCAATAGCAGGCCACGACGGGAACGAGCCTCCCTAGCGTCACCCGTGATGCTAGGGAGGCTTGTTTCCATTGCGGCCTGCTATTGCTTTGGCTGCCCCCGTCACCCGATGTTTTCATCCGCGCAACAGGGAGATGCAGCGGTGGTCGTGCCGGCATCAGAAGCGACGCGGGTTCCAGGGGGAGAGGTAAGTACAATCTGTGTGAGGGGCCCAGGCATATTTGGGGAGCATTGTAGGTCTTGGATATCCTCCTCAAAGCGATGGAAACCTCAGTGGAACCACAATGGACCCCATTACAAGTCAATGGGGTGGACTGGTCAAAGAACGGATGTGTCATACGGTGGAGTCATCATGAAATATCAGTCTATTGTGACTGTTAGTGTTTAGTGAGAAAACCGCAATTTATAAAAAAAAAAAATAGATAAAAATTTTTTTTTTTTTTTAATTGTCTTAAGAAAAACATAATTTAAATACATCCTATTCTGATGATCCATTCACTTTAATATGTAAAATAAACTTCTGTTTCTATAGCGGATAAGTGAAAAGACACATACCACAAGCCCAGACCGCGCATTGTCTAAAGTAGATTGACAACTTTTGTGAAGTTTTAGGCGTCTGGCTCGATCCCATTCATGCAGGCCTAGCTTTTGATAATTGTTCATTGTCTATAAGTAAACCTGAGGTCTACGTCTTACGGAATGAAGTAAGTCATGTCAAATGGAGAATGAATGATGGGGCTGCCAATGCCATAGTTTTTTTTCTTTTGCGGGAGACTTGCCAACACCTTTCTACTGTGTTGAAGACAGGAAGCATTCAATCAGTCTCGGAGGGAAGGAAGAAATTCTCTGACTGCAGGATGTTTGCATAAATTCCTACCTCGTTTATTATGATGCTGGAGCTATAACTGTATACTTTATGAAACACAGCTGTGACAGATTACCTGACCATTAACACTCCGCCAACCTCCTTTTTTTTACAATTTTCCTCACACTGAGCTCTTTTCTCTCCTAATGTGTTCCTGATGCTGCCAACATTGTAATCAACACCAGCCTCCTGGGACCATTGTCCTTGCGAACATCCTCCTAGTAAAGTTATTCTCCAAAGTCTCAAAACAAAAGGAGAATTGGCTTTAATTTTAAAGAGGTTCTACAAGAGTAAGAAAAAATGGTTGCTCCCCCCCCCCCCCCCCCCCAGAAACAACACCACACATATCCTTGGGTTATGTCTGGTATTGCAGTTCTAGTTCAGCGGCAATACTGTACACATCCTGTTGAAAGAAATCAACCATGTTTTCCAAATCTGGGACAACTGCTAAAAATGTCCTGGTGCCTACTCAAATTACCGGTAATTTACAGGGCCTTCTCTTCTTTCCTCATGTTACAGTCTCGGTAACGGTTACAGGTGTATGTTTGCAGTACCCCATACCAGGGGTTATCTACAATTGTTTGGTTTATTCCTATTGTTATGTTTTGTAATGTACATGAAGGCATGACATGGTATGGTTGGCAGGGACAGGGTTAACCATCCTGTTCCTCCACTCTTGGTAGGAGTGGGCTGGTCCTGCTTTCTGCCAGTAGGGGGAGTTCGATTGAGTCTAGTGAGGAGGAAGGGAGCTCATGCTAGAGCTCCTACTCCAAGGGTCTTAGGGACCTGCTTTGTATTCAGTTCTTCTGTGAGACGACTACCCCAGAGAGACTTCAAGAATACCAAAACCCTAGATATCAGAAAAGTTCAGCATTATATACTAAGCAGAGTAACCAGCAAGCCACAGCTTTACAGACCCTGCTGCAGGTCTGGGACTATGGCTCAGACACCTATCACCTAGATTTCATTCAAGCCTGCATTACACAGTGGACACCTATATCCACAAGACCCAGCGCACAGCTGTTAGTCAGAAATTCAAGTGAGAGTTATCAGCAAGATAGCACATCAGAGGTGCCATTAACTGCTACTTTGCTAGCCACCATACCTCCTCATCTGGGCATGGAATTGACCTTTGTCCAAACTACAGCTGGATCCACTACGAGTTATCTTTTGTAGAGAGATTTTGATCCTTTTACTTTTGGCCTGATTCCTCAAACCAACTTTCCACTGCACCAATACCCAAGGAGCAAAGGCTTGAGGAGCACAACATCTCATCAAGGCCACTACCAGTCCCATTCTATGCATCAGCTCCTTAGGGGCTCTCTGCAAGTTTCCCTAATTTGGCTTGTGTTGTGCTATTTGTTCTTAGTATTTGAACAGTCTCTTGGACTTTCGTCTATGCCGCATACCTTCCTCTATCTGACTACCGTTACTTGAACCCTGGCTCCTCTGACTACTCTCTTTGTACTAATGGTACTCCTTCTGCACTCTACTGAATTTTGCTAACTTAGCCCTGGATTGTCTGACCACGATCACCCAAATCTGAGCCTTGTAGACTAATAACCTGCATGACGAAGCTCCTGAAACCCAATCTTAAATTTGTTGTTATCCATATCAAATGTACTCCAACTACTCCCAAGTGATCTGGCTCCCCATCTGCACGACATTAATTAAGGAATCAACCATAGGCACCTATTTCCTGGGGCCAGCTGAGTACCTCAACTTCTACTGAAGTCATGGAGAAGAGGGGATATGTAAGTGACAATGTGCATCCAAATGGTAGTTTTCATGGGTATTTGAGGAACCAGATCAACTCCAGTCGATTATTGCTTTATCTAGACTATTTTAGTCAGAGACAGTCTTTATGTGTATGGATAACATCACAATGGAACTAATTATGTTGTCTACTGAGCAATACAAACGTAACAGCAGCTGCTGTATGCGGTTGTTCCCCAGCCTATCACTGCGATTCCGGGCGCCACGCCCAGTGGTGATCTGTGGCCGGTGCTTCCCATTTCATCTTTGCAGTCCTGGGCTGTGTTTCTGCTATTGCTTCTGAGGATTCCGCTCCACAGCTTCCACTCAGCCCTGGTCACAGCCTGTGTTTGGCTGGTTTCATGTTACACTGCTCTAAGTGCGGAGTGCATCACTCCCTGGGCTGTGTGGGTTAGGCAGGTGACCTCGCTGACCAACCCTGGCTCTCCTGAAGGTACTCAGCCCTCTTCCCAGATGCCTCAGTGTCAAGGTCCTTGCGATTGTTAGTTCCTGATACTCACGTGTGCTCTTTACCTATACTTCGTTCCTGGATTCTGCTTATCGTCTGATCCCTGCCTGCTTGCTTTGACTCTCCTGTTGCCTGATCTGGAATGCCTGACCTGTGCCACCTGCCCTGACCTATTGCCTGTCTATTGCCACGTCTCTGCCACATTCTTTGGTGCTGCACCGTTACTCATGGTAACGTCTCTGCTAGCCTGAATACGCTTATACTTCAGGTACCTACTCAGATACCTCCTAGTCCGCCCGGACCAGCTGCCACTGACTCGGGGATAGCTCTGGAGTAGCCCCTGGCAACTACCCTAACTGCTCAGGTCTATCCTCACCATCAGAGGCTCTAGTGAAAACCAGGTAGTTACCTAGACACGCCTCTCCAGAGTATAGCCAGTGTGACGGTCACATACACAACACACAGGGGGGAGGATAGTGACCACTGCGCTCCACCCTCACCCCTGTCCCTGCCTACTTGCCTCGCAAGTCCTGATGACAGGGGACAACTGGACGGCAGTCCCTAACTTACCAGCTCCCTGATTCTGTTGTCCTGGCCTAGCGGCTTCCCTTTCCCTTTAACATCGCACGGCGGGGGTTTTCTTAGCCGTAACAACCATAAATGCTGTTCCATTACTTCTTCTGACTGAGAATACGATTGCTTATTTACTCACCACCCCCACTCCCACTCCCACTATGTCTACTGCCTATTCTTGTAAACTTCTATGGGCGACAACAATAATCTAGCTGGCATAGACTTCGGGACTTGGGATGCTGGAGGCTTCTTCCAGACTGTGCGTTGTTGCAGTACACTCCCCTTATGGCTACCCTCAATATACATAGACAGAGGTGAAGCTATAGGCCTGGTACTCCAGTGACTTGTCACCTTTAGAAAGAGTTTAGTTAGTACAATGGAGTGTCACCGTCAGCTACATCATTGCAGTAACCACTGCATGGGGTTTGGAGGGCACTTTACAGCAAATGTACTATTAAATTTTTTGTAGTGTAGTGGGCATGCTGTACAGGGAGCGGGAGGAGGGAGGAGTAGCTGAATTGTCTCTATTTTCTATTGCTAATGATGAATCATCTGTTTTCTTCCTTCAACTTTTTAAGTAGAAGTATTACCTCTATGTGAATGTAAAAATAAAAAAGTTATGGCTACAGGAAGGCAGAGAGCAAAAAGTGAAAATGAAAAAAAAAAGTAAATTGCTCTTTCAGGAAGGGGTTAAAAGCTAATTTTAAGTACATTATTGGGGAAATTCTAAAATAATAAAAGAAGGTCCCCTGTTTAGCACCTTTATCTATTAACCAGAGCAGTGAATAGCTACAAAGAGCATTACTCTGAAGGACCCATCATGTTTTCATTAACATTCTACCCCATCAGCATTCACTTGATGGAGTAGAATTTTAAAGAGCCAGTCATTATGGATGCAGAAATACCTAATATGTATTTTTTTATTTTATTTTTATTATTTACATTTGTAAAATATTTTATTTTTATAAAATAATTTTTTTTTACTTTTTATTTTAGTCTTACTAGAAGACTTCATCTTTTGAGGGTCTACTTGCTGTTTCAATGCAGTTCATACTGATTGTTGCCTTGGAGACCCAGCATGGGGGATGGGCTTCATACGTTTCTGTATATGGCAGGACCGGAGGAATTTGTAACGCTTCCAGGTGCCATAGCAACCATCGTCACCCTGCGATTGCATTTCGGGGAGCCAATGGGTCGAGAGAGGGAGCCCCTCCCTTTGTAAACAGCTTAGATGCTTAGTCAGCATTGACTGAGGAATCTAAGGGGTTCATTTGCGGTCATCCGAGTTTTCAACTGTGCTGGCAGATACAGCAGTTATTAAATGCTAGGCCTCTGCCCTGATTGAGTGAGCACAGCTTCGATTACAGCGCTGTACATGTACAGTGGAATCCGTGAACCCTTTGTTCTCTGCACCGCACATGTACAGAGCTTGCTGTCAAGA